>NW_007732959.1:9149-19204 GCF_000696425.1 Galeopterus variegatus | reverse complement strand
GCCACGGGCCAGCCCTACTTTCTTTCTTTTTTTTTTTTTTTCAAAATTGTTTTGTCTGTTCTAGTTCCTTTTTTCCATATAAACTATAGAATTTATATGAATATAATCTATGTCATATCTATAAATAAAACAGATCAATAGATCAGTAAAATATCTTGCTGGATTTGAATGGAAATTCTGTTAAATCTGTGTATTGATTTGGGAAGAATTGACATTTTTACTATATTAAGACTTCCAAACCATGATGTACTATATCTGTCCACTTATTTAGATCTTGTTTGATTTCTTTCATCATCATTGTGTAGTTTTCAGCATTCAAAGTCCTATACAAGTTTTGTTAGATTTATACCTAAATATTTCACTTTCTTGAGCAATTCAAAATGATATTATATTTTTAATTTCCATGTGCACAAATTCATTGCTAATATATAGCAATTGATTTTTGTATATTTATCTTGTATTCTATAAACTTGTGGATCTCATTTATTAGTTCTATGAGGTTTTTTTTTTTTTTGCGGGGGGATTTTCTATGCAGACAATCATGTCCTCTGCAAATAGGGATAGTTTTATTTTTTTCCTTTTTGGTATGTGTGCCTTGCATTTTCTTTTCTTGCCTTATCATATGGCTAGAGTTTCTAGCATTATTTTGAGAAAAAGTGATGACAGTGGGCATCATTGTCTTGTTCCTGATCTCAGGTGAAGCACTCAGTCTTTCACAATTAAGTATAATATTAGAAGTAAGTTTTTGTAGATGTTCTTTATCAAGTTGAATAAGTTTGCCATTATGATACTTGATTTTATTTAAAAATTTGGCTATTTAGATCATATGAACATTATTGGAGTTTTGTTTTCTCTAAGTATTTCTTTTATATGATAAAAATCATACTTTTCATGTTTTCTTTCAAGTTTACAAAAGGACTTTGTCATCTATTCCCACTGAAAGGATGCTGTATGGTCATTTTACTTTCTGTAAACGTGTTGTGGAATGCTCTGCTTACATATTGTTCGCTATTGATCTTAAACCAACGAGACAAAAGAGAGGATAAGTCTCAGATCATAATTTGGCTAGAGAAGGATGCACTTCTTTATAGTTTGAGCATAACTCAGGAAGGTTGTTGGGAGACAGCAGAGGAAGGGACTTTGGGTTTAATGGTTATATGGTTCTCCCTGTCTTTACTTCACCCCATGCCTCCCAGGCCTGCAGAGAGCTGGTGTTTCAGGCTAAATCACAGGGTCAGAGGATCTTTTTCTCCTAACTCTAATTCCTTTGTGCTCACTTAGTATTACCGAGCTCAGACAAAGCCCCTGTTCATCTCTGCCTCCTGCCTGAGCTCTCCCGAACCTTCTTTCCTTCTAGATCAGGGCTGCTCACCCAGCCTGTTCAGTGGGAGCTGCGGAACACGAAGGCCAGCCATGTTGCTTTCCTTTCCTTCTTTCTCAGACTTTCCAGGCCCGTAGGGGTCTAAGTGTTCCTCTACTGCTTGCCCACTAAAACTTGCTCACGACAGAACTCTTCTGGTGTTACATTTTTGCTTTAAAAGGGGAAGAATTGATAAAGGGCCACGAAAAAATCGATTGCATTGTATAATGTTGAATATACTAATTATCCTAATTTGAACATCACATATTGCACAGAGGTATTGATATTCAGTGCTGTATCCCACAGATGTACAATCAACTATGTTCCAATAAAAATAAGTGTAAGAAGATGAACCTCCATCCTAGGCTCTAAGTATTACCAATCACAAAATTAAATAAAAATCTGGCAGATTCTGTAGTTCAGCCCTGTAGATGTGAAGTAGGGTGAGATTTTGTTTGTTTTAGTTTGTTTGCTTTAATAATTCAGGTGGGGTCTCTCCATTAGTCAAACCTCTTTGGCAACCTCCAGTCCTTTTTCTTGCTCAGGTCTAGGTTAACATAACTTACTATCTGTCCTTGGGATCTCATTTTGTTTTCCTTTTCTGCTATCTTCTCTCTGAGAGGTGAAACTCCACATGATGCTACCACCCAGGATCACAATATGGGAAGCCCAGTTCACAGCTGCACAACATTTTGGAAACACAAAGCCCCCTTTAACCATAACGCCCCTGATTTACTTTTGGCATCTTAGTGACTTCCCTCTGAGAAGCACAAAACATTTCAGATTCTTTATTCTGCCATTGGGAAATTTCATAAAATGCAGCATATACCAGGGTTGACAGTCCCTGCCATGTGCAGTTCTGCATTTTATTGACAGAGTGTTTTAGGTAATTTTTAATGAAAACAGTTTTATGCGCTTTATCCCACAGATGCTTTGAACATCCCTGGCTCTGAGAGGAGCTCTTATATTTGTTGCTTTGGCTACTAATATTTCCCCAATTGCTCTAAGTGATTTATGTGTTTAAAAAAACATTAACAAAGACCCTGAGTCTCTGGAACTGAGTAGAATGTAAAGAAGTTGTCAGTCCTCCTCAGCTAGTAAAGCCGGATAAGAGAGCTGGGTCCTGGCTACTGCGGCAGAGCTTTGGTACAACTGTGCCATCAGATTTGACCACGTGGTATCTCTACTTGGATGGGTAACTTCAGATATTATTTGGCATGGACTGTATCCTAGAAGAAGTTATGGAACCTAAGTTTGGGTACAGGGGGACTAGAAGGAAAATATTTCTGAATTGCCTTCAGTTGCAAATTGCTGCCTTAGAGGAGGGTTAAAAAGACTAAAAATAGTCCTAGCTTTAACAGAAGAAGCATTCTTATAACTCGAGGCAATGTAATGACAGTATAGCATTTCTTGCACTGTGGCCCAACTGGTCTGGTCATAGACAGTGGCATTGATCCACCTACGAGATGAACTGGCACCATCTTTGTATGGTTAGTGTCCAGTGCTCTGAGCAAGATGATGTTAGTTCCTTACCTCTAGGACAGTAAAGCACGGATGACTCCTTCAGATAAACGGTCATTCGTGAGGCCTGTCCCTTTATCTATGTTCCTCTTACTGATAGCAAATCACACGTATTTATAAGAGGTGTGCACAAACAAGATTCTTATCAGCACATTTCTGTCTTTCTGTCAGGTTTCCATTTCTGGAAAATCAGCAGGTTATGACTGTTCCTGGTGTTGAAAAGTGGGGCATCTTGGTATAGTCACAACTCAAGCTTGGGCCCAAGTACAAAGTTATGATAACTGAAAAGTCTGTGAAGATAAAATTCGAGAGAGACAGATATGTAGGAAAAGTAGAGGATGGACAGGGATCATGAAAAGAAATAATAACTATAGCTGTGACTATTAACTCACACTTGGAACTAGAAATGCACATCTGTCTTCTGTGAAAATTGGAAATGACCATGACATGTTCCATTCCCCTTCTAGAAATACACTGGCACCATTTAGGTTCTACCAATTTATCAGCACAACTGGCCTCTCCCCTGATCTGCTCAGCTAACCCTGAACACTCTAACCAAGAGAAGGTGAATTTGGGACCACGAATCTGACTCTCTAATGGACTGCTCTTGGTACATAGTGATAGACATTTACATTTTTGAGTTCATATCTTATTTCCTTATCAATATTTTATGCCTCCTAAGAGCAGGGTCAATGTCTTTCAGTTCTTCCTCGTGTGGTACCCTGCACCAGGAAGTGCTAGCGAATGTTTTCAATGCATGGCGATTGAGATAAAAAAGTATGGAGACAAAGCTGAGAATTTAAAGAAAAAAAAATCCCAAAAATGATGCTCAACTCTATGATTTATAAATTCAAGATTAATTCAATATTAAAGAAATGCACCGTGTTGGAGTTATAATGCTGTTTACATTCTTCCCCTCTGTGGGCCGTGTTCTAGAATGCACCCATAAAGCAGTGTAAAAATATCATCACTGCTCTGTTTCATAGCCTGAACATTGCTGTATACTTGCAAGCTAGAATATGTATCAGGTCATAAGATTGATTTAAATGTAGTGATCATATCTTGAGTAGCCAAAGAGTAATTGGGGATGGCAAGATGGTTTTATAGCAAACGATTACAGGAAATCTTACCTGAATCTTTTCAGGTTATCTTTCTACTATGCAATGTTTCATTAGCTAATTGTTATTGAGACAATGGAGGAATCGGTTCCAAAACAGTCAATTACTTAGTCCAATTGGTAATAAAAACATTGTGTGAATTGAAATATAGTTCACTTTGAAAGGAAATTGTGCCTCCCTGGAGGCTGTTAAATGGTTTGGGGAAGATGGTTCTTCTACTCGCCTCTTGGTTGCAACATTGTAGGTTGGAAAAATACACTTAATTATATTTGGTTCACTCTAAGGACTTTCTGGTGCAAACTGCTAGGATATCAACAAAAAGAATTTGCATACAAGAGTTGTATAGAGGAGGAACCTGGGTTCCAGAGAGGAAATAGGATGCACCCAAAGGGTGGCAGACGGGCCTGACAGCTTTGATCATTTGACTTTGAGCCCAGCTGTCATTCTATTACTCCATACAGCAAAAACTGCAAATAATCAAACAGCTATTCAGAAAGGTCTCATATAGTTTAGGTAATGTGTTTTATGTTCGGACATAAAAGTGCTGAAGTCTTTGGGAATTTGTCATTGTAAATTGTTTTTAAAATTTTTATTAGTTTGACTTCTATTTTTAGTAGTAAAAATGCATATTCTACTCAACAGTTACTAGATAAACATAATATTTTTTGCTCCACTTAAAAAAGCTTTTTGATGGCCATTAGGAAGGCCTGAAAATGAGTCATTATCATAAAACAATGTGTTTATAAGGCTTCAAATTTCTTGAAAGATATCATTTGCCACTACTGTCTTCTCTGCCATGTGTTTATCACAGATCCCCCCTCTCCTAACACCACCATCACTCACCAAGCAGCTTAGAAGGAGGGTTTTCTTGGGGCATAAAGATAGTGAACGTGGTAGACCAGTTCCTTTTGTTTTTAAAAATAGTTCTAATATTTCTCTCTCTCTTCTTCTAATTTGTTGTTTCCTCTAACCCCTGCCGCAGAGGTGTGCATACACACACACACACACACACACGCACGCACACACACGTCTGGGCTTCATTTTGACTCTGGACGTGAGCCTCAGACTGTGTTGTTATTTAGGACCTAACTGGCTGCATTAGAAGGATCTAGAGCCGCCTGTGCCCTTTACCTGCATGTCCCATCTGAAGGTCTCCAGAGTGGTGTTCGCTCATGAGGAGCTATGTCTACAAGTGACCCATCTGAGGAACCAGAAGAGCTTGTCTAGGCACCAAGGATATTATCCCAGCTGCTGCTCTTTATCACTCTAGTGGGACCCAGCAGCAGTGCCACCACCTAGGTGTTCTCTGGTGAGTGGCATGACCCTGAGACACATTCTGTCTGGATGCAGTAATAAAACCCAACTGTCCTACCCACCTTGTGAGAAATTTCAACTGCTTACGACTTCAGAGCCTGTCTGTGAAAGAGCAGAACAGCTTCAAATAAACTATGATTTTAGTAAACTGATGAAATTGGAAGTAACATGATATTTGAAAAGTTTATATTGTTATTCATTTCTCTGCCTCACACCTTTTCAAAATCACCTATAATCACTTTTATACTGATGAATGCATAGTAGATACTAAACTTAATATTCCTGGAACTGAACTGCTTCAAAAAGTAGAAATGTGTGTTACATACAGAGTATGGCTGCCTACCACTTTTCAAAATTATATAAGGTGATAAGTTGCAAAATACTATAGTCTATTTGTGAGAGATGAATTGAACGAATGGTCCCAATTCATCCTGTGTCTATGACCTTTGCAATGTGCCTTTGCAGTTTTCCCATCCAGAAATGGAATATATTTCCTTAGCTCTGAATTCTGAGTTCAGACATATAACTCGCTTTGGCTAAAGAGGGTTAGCAGACTTGAGGTAAGCAGATTGTTAGGAAGGGCCTTTCACATTCCTGCTTTTTATCTTGGCCCTCTGGCTATGCAATGAGAAGATTCCCATGCTGGAAAATGAGACAAGTCACCCTCAGTTGTCCAAACTGAGGCCATCCTAGACCAGCTGGCAGCCACCCCTTACCCTCTTTCCCCACTGACATATGAGAGAGGCTAGCCAAGACCAGCAGAGATGTCTAGTCAACTTAGGGTGACTGTCATTGTATGAGTAAGCCCAGCCAAGCCCAGAAAAGGTGCTCAGCTAACCCATAGACTCATGAGCTAAATAAGTGCTTAATATTTTACACTACTGAGTTTTGGGATATTTGTTACCCAGCATCATTGTGGCAATAGATTACTAATAAAATATTAAACACAATGTAATCTTTCTTTGATTCAGGAGTTATTTCAGAATTTCATACCAGAGTAATTGTTATGAAGATTAAGTATTTATTTCAAGCCTATGCAAAATCATACAGAATAATATAACAAGCATCCATGATTTAAACCATATTAACTACCCAGATTTACCTCCAACCTTCTCCTCTACTCCTATACCTCCTGGTGCCCCAAAGATAATTGTTTAAATGCTCTTCCCACACTTGTCTTGACTCATTTCTAAATATGTCTCTATCCAGAAACAACATATTATGTTTTAAGTGTTTAAAATTTTATTTAGATGACATTGCATTGTTGGTATCTTTTGGCAACTTATTTTTTCACATTATTCTTGTTTTTGTTTTTTTAACAAGATTATCTTATTTTATAAATAAAATATCTTTTCAAACTAAAAACAAAGAAAGAAAGAAAATTAAGTATTTTCATCAGGTCACAGACATAGGAAAATGGAGGAGATGGAAGTGAATGTGCACAGATCCTCCTATCATATGGCTGTATATTCATCTTTAGACAAAGATTTGGGGTATGGGGTTTGATAAACATAAGAGGTGTTTATGACAAAAAATAGGAAAATTGTGGTCAGATGAAGAAACGTACAATTATTCTATATACTCAAGTTATATAAAAATAAACAACAAAAGCAAAAACAGCAAGGCTCTTGTGGTTTCCCATCGTTTGCCTTTTTCTCATAAAAATCATAGGACTTAGATTATTTAACTTTATACTTAAACGGATTCTGGATAAATGTAAATGAACGGTTTGTACTTATACATATAACACAGAACATCAAGGTTCATCATTTGCAAGCAACAGAAACTTAGTTTATCAGAAGAGGCATTTAATAGAAGTGCATCGGGGAGCTCACTGAGTCAAAGGGAAGGCTAAAAGACCAGCTTGGAAGTGGGTGGAAACAGGTCCAGCTCTTAGGATCAAAAAGGGGAATAAATGCAAAAAGAAATTTTTAAAAATGTAGAGTCTACTGTATATGGCTTTCATTTTAGTTTTCCACTGACAAGTGCTTTTTACACACGTTCCCTTATACCAGGAGGAAACAAAGTCACCTCGAGGCCTTGTTTGTTGAAGGAAATGCTGTCTGGGGAGTTGTCTAAGGATAACTGGGTAAGGGAATCTGTCCTAGTGGTCCCTATTATGAGAGGTGAAGTTAGACCCCCCAATCTAAATTCTCTGGTCTGCAGAGGTAGCACTCACAGCTGCCCGGGAGGCTGGAGCTACTGTTCTCTGAAGGCACAGATGCACAAGAGTGAACAGGTGGGGACCAGCCACCTTTGAGCTGGGAGACTGATGAGAGGTGAAGTTAGACCCCCCAATCTAAATTCTCTGGTCTGCAGAGGTAGCACTCACAGCTGCCCGGGAGGCTGGAGCTACTGTTCCCTGAAGGCACAGATGCACAAGAGTGAACAGGTGGGGACCAGCCACCTTTGAGCTGGGAGACTCAGGTGAGTTTCTCAACCTCTCTGAGCCTCAGTTTCCTTATCTGTAAAATGAGGATAATATCCCAATATAATGCCTCCTAGGGTTGCAGAAAACGCTGTGTACAGAATCCCTCAGCCACAGTTAGGTAACTTCCACTCGAGAGGAAGTGGGTGGGAGGATGAGTGGTTTGCTCCTCACGATGGTGAAGACTGAGGCAGGTGGTGAGGGGAAAGCCATTTGTTCTTGGCTAAATCGTTTCAAATCCTGGCTATATTCTTACTCTGTCCCTACAGTTGAGAGGATTTTGGGGGGGCTAGGGGGGTATGAGCAGGGAGAATGATTGCTTTCATTAAGGTAGGAGGGTGGGAAGGAAGGAAGGAAGAAGGAAGGGAAGGAGGGAAGGAGGGAAGGAGGGGGAAGGGTAGGAAAAAATATTTCAAGGAATACACCAGGGTTCAAGTTTCCCAGATTGAAATTTATATTTGGAGGACATAATGTTGGGTTAACTCCAAACTCTATGAATACAGGGTGTCCCTGCATCTAACGTGGCTTCATCTCCCCCTTTCCCTCCCACCCCTGCTTTCAAAGTCTTTCAAATCCATGCTTTCTCTCTTTTGGACTAAAATGGAGATGCTATATCCTTTAGAGTGGGATTTCTTAGAGAGAAAATTTTAAAAACTTGGCAGACATTCACGTAAAAGCAAAGAACTCTACTTGGGGCAAAGCCATTAAGTGAAAAGATAATGGAACTTGGGCAATCTGGTTCAGCTTAATATCTGTGATTCATTCACAGCCAGAGCAAAGGGTTTTTCTTTAAATAAAAACAAAATAGTAATTTGCTGAAATGATGGTGCTTCTCCCCGTGTGCCTCAGATGGCAATGCATCCCACAAGGCTCTCTTTGGTCTATTGTGACATTTTTGTTTCTGCTTCCCCCCTGAGTGGCTCACTGCTAAGATTTTGCTTCCTCGACTTTGTCAGGAAGCAGAATAGTCTCAGGGCAAAAGATCTAGTAGTTTAGTTGATTCCCTATATTGGGAGACTCAGGCAACAAAGTCATAATTTAACACATTTAGGAAATGTGTTATTACGAATGGTCTCCGTCATCTAGCTCCAGTCTCTGTTTAGTCTTCATAACAGCTAAGGTTCATTAAACTTTTTAAGTGTTGATTTTGTTCCATCCACTGTTGTAAGTGCTTTCTATGGTTTAAGTCATGTTAACACTTGTGAGTGCCACAAGGATATTGGTCTGTTTTTGTTTGCAGATAAATCCCAAGAGCCTAGAACAGTGCTGGGCAGATAGTTGGTGCCCAATACATAGTATTTGTGTGAGAGTAAAAATCCCTCTTGACAGCCCTGGGATAGGTAGTCTATAGATGAGGAAACCAGGAGCCCAAGAAGCTAGGTGACCATGGCAGGGTCCCATGGCTAGGAAATGGGAGAGGTGGTACAAGGCAGAACCGGCAGTTGGCTACAGAGCCTGTGGTCTCGGCCACTATGAGGTGCGGTCTTGCTTCCTTTCAACCTGCTCCAGGAACCTAAAGCTCCAGAAAGACTGGTCCCTGCTTAACAAGACCACAACCCTGCCCTATTCCTGCTGTGCGCTTCACCTATACACCCCAGTCCATTACAACCACACCCCCATTCCTTCTGCCCCCTTTCTCCTGCTGGCATCTGCTAAATCTCATTCATCTTTTCATGGCCAGATGAAACAATTTTTCCCAAAGCCCAGACTCCTTAGCTGTCAGGGATCTCTTCTTGCCTACAGGTGCCTATACCACTCCTTCAACACTTGCCACATGAAGTCTGAAGATTTTGTTCCTCCAGTTGGATCACAAGCTCCTAAGGAGCAGTGACAATCTTGGGTGCTTAGCACTAGGACTTGAACAAGTATAATTGTCTAGCAGGGAAAGGGAGGAGTGACCAGTCACCATTCTCTTCCCCCAGTTCCTCACCCCAACTTTGTGCTGTTTTCTTCCTCGTGGTAATGAGAAAGCACATCTAAAGGGGCTAGTGATTAAAGAAAGGCTAAATAAAGCTGAAGGCCAGGTTAAGTGTAGGAGAGGTAATTTAACACAGTGCTTAAGAGTGTGGACACTACCCTCAATTCACTCAAGTTGGAATCTGAGGGACATTCTATTAATGATCTATTGCTATAACAATTGCCCCAGAACTCAGTGCTGTAAAGTAACATTAAACATCATATGTGTTATTTCTCCAGGGTCTCTCATGAGGCTGCAGTCATCTGATGGCTCAACTGGGGCTGGAGGATTGGCCTTCAGGGGGCTCACTCACACGGCTGGCACACTGAGCTGGCTGTTGATAAGACATCTCAGTTC
>NW_007732959.1:5181-8918 GCF_000696425.1 Galeopterus variegatus | reverse complement strand
GGGCTAGTGATTAAAGAAAGGCTAAATAAAGCTGAAGGCCAGGTTAAGTGTAGGAGAGGTAATTTAACACAGTGCTTAAGAGTGTGGACACTACCCTCAATTCACTCAAGTTGGAATCTGAGGGACATTCTATTAATGATCTATTGCTATAACAATTGCCCCAGAACTCAGTGCTGTAAAGTAACATTAAACATCATATGTGTTATTTCTCCAGGGTCTCTCATGAGGCTGCAGTCATCTGATGGCTCAACTGGGGCTGGAGGATTGGCCTTCAGGGGGCTCACTCACACGGCTGGCACACTGAGCTGGCTGTTGATAAGACATCTCAGTTCCTTGCCATGTGGCCCTCTCTGCATCACTTCTGCCATATTGTTGGTCACACGGACCAACATGTGATGGGACGAGAAAAGGACATGGATACAAGGATATGAAGATTGCTGAGGACCACCCTGGAGGCTGGCCACCACACCCACCTTTTATAGCTGTGTCAGCTGGGACAATTTACTTAATGACTCTAAGCCCAATTCTCTCATCTCTATAATAGGAATAATTATTGTCACTATATCACATAAAGCTGTTGCAAGAATTAAGTGAGTTAATACAGATAAGGTGCTTAAGTCACTATTCAAATACTATTGTGATTAGAAAGCACAAACTCATCTTAGAGTAGCAGAAAAGAGGGAGTGAGTGATAGTGTGACTTAAGAAATCCACTGCTAGGATCAGGAGAGTTGTGTGAGTCCACCTCAGATCTGGGGATCTGTGCATGTTGATTGCTAGGCAAGTGTTGATGCAGCCCAATTTCCATGTCACCTTTGGGGTTGTCATTACTACACCTCATTCAAATCACATCACACACACTGTGACCAAAATAGTGTCTGTGTCACTTGGACACAGGACGATGATGGTAGTGATTTCTACAGAATTTATGTCTTTGGGAGAACTGCACAGAATATAAATTACTTCATGCTGATTTGTTACTCACCCAGAAAACCGTGATTAACCACATCCAAATCTGACTGCAGCTTTGCAGAAATCTAAACATAAAGAAACAGAGACAGACAAACAGACAATCAAAGGGAGTTTTGTTTCTCAATAGATATATTCCTGAAATGTTTGCCAATTTTTAGTAAACCAAATAATATATTTTGCTTTAACTTTATATTCTCATTTCAGAGATAATTTATCCTAATTTATTTTCAAATGACAATGAATCTTAACGTTTTTGACTAAAAGTTACTTTCCTTGTTCTTTCTTTCTTCTCTACCTCCCCCACCCCAATTTTTTTGTGAAGAATTTAATGATCTAAAAACACTTAAAGCCATTAGGAAGTTACCATAAGGAGAAGAATCCTTTCACAGTATTATTAATTCATGGCTCTACTGAGGCCCTGAGGTCCAGCACATGTTTAAAGGACAATATTCTGGAGACAGGAGTCTGAAGCAGAGGACCTCTGACTTAAGGGCCCAGTGAAGTTTATGAAGTTACCATAAGGAGAAGAATCCTTTCACAGTATTATTAATTCATGGCTCTACTGAGGCCCCGAGGTCCAGCACATGTTTAAAGGACAATATTCTGGAGACAGGAGTCTGAAGCAGAGGACCTCTGACTTAAGGGCCCAGTGAAGTTTATCATGCAGAATAGAAATGTGACTTCTCATCTGCTTTGATTCCTTTACTTGAAGGTTTTCTTTCTTGGCCTGGACATATGCACAAATTAAAAAAAGGAAATTCTCAAAGACACACACAGCCTATATTATAGTCACAAACACTGGAAGACTGTCAAAGAAAAAAAAGGGGAGGGAGGAAGTAGAAAAGTTAATTGAAACTTGAGTCCTAATTCACTATTTCATGCCTTGGCAATGGAGTTGATACAACAATAATATATCAGGGGGCCTTCCAACTCCAGGTGGGAAAGCTACAAATTATGGGTTAGTACCTTTTCCTTTGTACCAAGAATGGAAAACTGGCCCCAACTTAAAGGCAATTGGCACAGTCAGTGATCCAAGGACAGTTTCAACTTGATCCCAACGTGCATATGCACAAAAATTGATTTTTTTCAGTAAATTTTGTGAGCATTCTTAACATAATTAAGGAAGTAATATTCAGAGCAAGAGAATATCTATGTATGTTCCTTTTTCAAATAGAAAAGAATATGAGGATATTGGGTGTGACGTTCCTTTTCATAGTTGCATTTTGGAGTTCAATCTCTGTCCAACGTCTCCTAACAAATGAAAAAGCTGTTTTGAATACTCAAGTTGCAAGCAGAGGCAGAATTAAAAAATCATTTACATGGGGACTTTACTGCTATAAGGCTCTTTGGATATTGCTCATTGGTTACCTGAAAACATCCTCAAATTAATTCTGAACATATTCCCTCCAATCCTCCTGGATCAGGTTAAAGACAGCTGAAAATTCCTTGACATTTCTAATGAATTATAGTCTATATCCCCTCCCCTTGAATCTGGTCAGGATCTGTGACTTCTTGGACAAATGGAATACAGTAGAGGTGACACTGTGCCAACGTCTAGGCTCAGGTTTGAAAGGCCTGGCAGCTTCCACTTTGTTTCTCACATCCCTTCCATATAAGAAGTCAACTACTTTCAGAGAGACTACGTAGAGAGGCCTGGGCACAAATACAGAAGGAGGAGGATGTAGCTGGACCCAGCCTTCCTGACGCCCCTGTGAAGATGCCAGGCATATGTGGGAAGCCATCCTGGACCTTCCCGCCCAGCCCAGCTGCCAGCTGAAGACCACCTGGTGTCCTCGGTCAATGTCACATGCAACAGAAAAAGTACCTAGTCCAAGCCTGCTGAATTTTTGACCCACAGATCATGAGAATATATACAATTATTTTTGTCAAGAAGCAAGTCTCTAAGAAACTTTGAACCATCAAAAAAAAAAAAAAGGTTTTCCTATTTTAGGAACTCCTTTCTAAGACACATGACTCATTTATAAGCCACCTGCAGATTACAATCTACAGCACAAATTCCAGGCAGTGCTGGGGCATCTAAATTTGATTAGGCAGACAAAAAAAAAATTCCTATATTAAATTCTTATCTGGTTTTGAAAACTTTCTCATAGACGCCTTGAGAACAGATGCCATTCATTCTTACTGACCTTTGCTCAACTGATCATAATCACATTCCCAGTCAGAAAATGCAGTAGATCAGAACAAGTCATCATTTTTAATAGGCTATTTCAGGAGCAATATATTAGATTTGTAGAAACCTCATTCCAGAGCATCAATATTTCTTTTGAGGAAATATAAGAACTAAGCTCTTCTACCTTGCAAGAACTTAAAGGTATTGGATGGCTAAAGTTGCAAATTGATTTGATATACATCATACTTGGAGATACAACTCTTCTGTCTAAAATAAATCAATAATTGCAATCAGTCTTTGCTCTGTTCATAGAGTGCTCTACAGACAGACAAACTCCTGTTTATCTAAAATGGTTGGAATGTTCTGGTTATTCAAATATTTTACGTAGTTAAGAATTCTTATCCGTACCATACAGCATTTACCAATTTCAAAAAATTACAAATAAATGAATTATCTTATAATTTCCACCAAACACTACTTTTTTCTTTCTTGATGCTTAAAAAGGCTCCTCCTTTCCACAGTGCCCAAGGGCATGGTGAGGAAACTCACACTGTACGTGAAGAAAGCCTATGAAACTGGGAAATTCACCTTAAATCTGTTTCTATTCAAAGGTCGTTGTGTAGAATTCATCCCTC
>NW_007732959.1:0-4929 GCF_000696425.1 Galeopterus variegatus | reverse complement strand
ATTCTTATCCGTACCATACAGCATTTACCAATTTCAAAAAATTACAAATAAATGAATTATCACTACTTTTTTCTTACTTGATGCTTAAAAAGGCTCCTCCTTTCCACAGTGCCCAAGGGCATGGTGAGGAAACTCACACTGTACGTGAAGAAAGCCCATGGAGTGCCCAAGGGCATGGTGAGGAAACTCACACTGTACGTGAAGAAAGCCTATGAAACTGGGAAATTCACCTTAAATCTGTTTCTATTCAAAGGTCGTTGTGTAGAATTCATCCCTCATAGCAACTTGTTCATTTATCACTTCTCTTTTGTTTTCATGAAAGTAGAGCTTGGAAAAAAAAAAGTCCATCTGCTTGTTTAACTTTTCTGTGTGTTCGAATTGGGTGTAAATGGAAGATTTCCTATCCATAAATATGTGCGGTACCTACTCCCTGTGAATAATGTTTTCTTGGTAAGCTGCTGGAAGTGGTGGGATGCATTCTCAAGGGACCCTCGCAGGAACCATTTAAAGTCTCCTTGGCAGGAGCGTACTGGATCCTGGGAACCGCGGTGGCTGTTAAGAATGAAGCCAGAGTGAGCCCTTGCCTGGGACCCTCGCAGGAACCATTTAAAGTCTCCTTGGCAGGAGCGTACTGGATCCTGGGAACCGCAGTGGCTGTTAAGAATGAAGCCAGAGTGAGCCCTTGCCTGCCGGGGTGCAGCGCGGTCACCGGTTTTGGCGATTTCATCAGTGACGTCTGAGACCAGCTCTCATCATTCTGCCGCTCCCTCATTGAGGAGTTAGCATCGTGGCTGTGTCATTGTCATTCTCCCTTCATTTCACAGAGGGAAAGGGAGGCGAAGGTGCTTGTCACCATCCATATTAGAAATTAAGACGAGATGACATAGGGGTGGATCTCAGGGTTGGACAAGGACAGGGAGAATCCGCTTCCTTCCAGTCCTGCACAGAGATGTCTATGGGGCAGTTTCCCTAATGGCCTGGGCCACAGCACGAGAGGAACCTACAGAGGAAATATCACAACGTAAGGAGCCTCTGGAGGCCAGCCTTGGTCAGGCATTTCCCCAAATGTGTCCGTGTGTTCGCATATGCAGACACTTCACTGCCAGTTGCAGGTGGCCAGAGTGCTCAGCATTTGGAGTTATTTTTTTATTTTTGCTGAAGATTTGGAGACTTTGTATACACCATTGGCATAGCTAACCCCAATTTCTAACCGACCTGGGCCCTTCACTTGCAAACTGGCTTTGAAGCACATAGAATATCCATATCAATTCCTTTTCATGAATATATATTTTATATAGAAAAAAAATGGCAATATTATCAAGCTAAAATTTCCTTATGTCTTTCAAGTATCTGCAAACATGAAGCACAGGGAATGTACGAATGGCTACTGAGTTTGCTGAATCATCTATGTCAGTTCCCTGTAGTGAACCCACCAGCAGCTCCTGTTAGGGGAAGTAAGGATCTATAGGAGTGAATGAATATCTAGCAGATAATTGAGTTAATTAGTTAATTAAGTGCATTAGACATAAAGACATTGATTTTGCTCATCTCAACATTCTGAACATGTGAAGCCTCTTGGGTTGCTTGGGCACATGCTTTCATTCAGTAATTCATTGTTCATTCAGCAACTGTTGATTGGGTGCCTGCCATATGCCTAGCTCTGTGCTAAATACTGAAGATATAGCATGAAACTAGACAGACATGATCCCTGCCTGCATAGAGCTTACAGCAGGAGGCGAAGCCACGTTAGACAAGTTATTATGTAAATTGTTAATTATCACGTGTCAAGTGTGTTAACGGAGCTGAGCAGGGTCCTATGAGAGCATAATATAAAAGACATAACCCAGAAAGGTGGTAGATTATAGCAAGATTCTCTGTAAAAGGGACATTTAAGTCTATAGTAGTTAGCTAGGGCAGAAGGGAAAGGTGTTGTAGGCAGAAGGAACCGCAGTGGGAAAACCCTACAGTTACACAAGAGCTTGGCCCATCAGAGGAGCTGAGAGGAAACTTACTAGCTAGTGAAGTGGGAGAGTTAGACAGAGATCACCAAGGACCTTATAGAATAATTTACAGATTCAGGATTTTATGCTAATGATAGTGGAGAAGCACTATGGGTTTTAAGCAGTGATGTGATGTGATCAGATATGAATTTTTCACAGATGACCTTGGCTGCCCTATGGAGAATGTGCTGGAAGGACCAAGGATGGATACAGAGAGAGCAGTTAGGAGGCTACTGCAGAATTCACGAGATACATGCTGGTGGTCTTGCCTGAGAGCTGGAGGTTGGGGACAGAAAAGGATCTTTAATGTCTTCACGTCCCCTCCCCACAGCATGCTCACCCCCCAGCCTGCCACTCATTTTTGAAGTGGAAACGGGTCATGAGAGAATAGAAGCAGGAGGGGGAAATTGTCAAAGGTCTGGTCATTTTAAAGTGTTTATTGCACACATATCAGGCGCTGTTTATAGTACTGGGAGAACAGCCTTGAACAAAATAGAAAATTAAAAGACCCTCATTCCGTCTGCTCTTTTGAGGGCTTGTAGCCTTAAAGGCTATAGTCCCCCGGTTTATTGAACCTCCAGTACTTCTCTGTCCCACATTATGTACTGTGAGGAAGCTATATGCCCCCGGTTTATTGAACCTCCAGCACTTCTCTGTCCCACATTATGTACAATGTTTGCAACTTTTCCTACATTTCCTTTTTCAGCATTTTCTTTTTTCTCCCCTCTTCTGAGATAAAGTCTAAAGATTTGTTATCAATTTGATTCTACCTTTCCAAAAAAAAAAAAAAACAGCTTGAAAAATGAAATGCTAAAAAGTTGAAAATGTATCCCCCCAATTCCCTTCTGCATAGAGAGTGACTCCCCCTTGCTTTGTGGTCCAAAATTGAGATATTTATTTATTTAGCACTTACCAGGAGCTGTACTTTATATATTTATTAAGTACATGTATATACTTAATATATGTATATACTTAATTCTCTTAATATTTATCTTTATAGCATAAGTAAGTACTATAACTATCCCCATTTTCTCCCCATTTTATAGATAAAAAAATTTAGGCACACGGCAATTAAGTAACTTGCAGAGGGCTACACAGCTAGTGGCAGCAGAGTTCTGTGCTGCCTCTCCAGACAAAGACACACGTGGGCTTCCTTCTTTCATATCAGTCTCTACAGGGCCATTGCCCTCAAATCTAAGCTTAAAACACCCATAACCCCAAACCCATCTCCATCAGAATGACATCCTCAGGAGACTCTGCAAACCCATTCTGCCACTTTCCCTTTGGGTCACAGGCCTATGGCTGCTGCTCTCCCTATAAGGGGCTTGATTCCTTTGTGCTCTGGTAGCCACGCTTTCCCATGCTGGACCCTCAGTATGCCATGGAGAGCCACGATAATGTGATCAAGTGGTACAAAGGCCAGAAAGGGGGAACACAGGGAGAGAACGGTCCTCAGTTTCCTCAGCCCGTGGAATGATCTCTGGTCTTTTGGAGGATGAAGTTTATAAGCCACGAGTGAACCTGAGATTCTGTCTGACCAGACTCTGAGACACTTCCCATCTGTTTTGTGAATAAAATGGGCTTTTCATTTGTAGAGAAGTTTCAACTCAGGGATTATGTTAATGCTAGAGATGGAAACATTGCCAAAAGTCACATCACTCAGATGGGATTTTTTTTGGAGAATCTACTGAAATTAGTTGCCTGATCCATAATCTGAGTGAATGGGCATAATCCTGCTTGGTTCCACTCTGGCCCATGGCCTCCTTGACAACTAAATAAGGAGAAGATTGGTGCGGAGAGGGGTGGGGAGCCGTGACACAGCAGGGAAGGGGGATGTGGAGACAGGAGACAGGGTCAGGAGAAGAGAATGGTTAGGGAAGAAAGCAGCTCAATAGATGGGGACGAGTCTCCGTGCTTGTGTGGTGTTAGGAAACTCGAACTGTCTGTGCTGTGCAGGGGTGACATCCTAAGTTGGATTTATCTTGTGTGAAACCACCACAGCACCATAGAGGGCCCTGCCGTGAAATGGATCTGCTTGATCACTCACTAAGGAGGAACGAGGCATGCCACATCACTCAGATGGGATTTTTTTTGGAGAATCTACTGAAATTAGTTGCCTGATCCATAATCTGAGTGAATGGGCATAATCCTGCTTGGTTCCACTCTGGCCCATGGCCTCCTTGACAACTAAATAAGGAGAAGATTGGTGGGGAGAGGGGTGGGGAGCCGTGACACAGCAGGGAAGGGGGATGTGGAGACAGGAGACAGGGTCAGGAGAAGAGAATGGTTAGGGAAGAAAGCAGCTCAATAGACGGGGACGAGTCTCCGTGCTTGTGTGGTGTTAGGAAACTCGAACTGTCTGTGCTGTGCAGGGGTGACAGCCTCAGTTGGATTTATCTTGTGTGAAACCACCACAGCACCATAGAGGGCCCTGCCGTGAAATGGATCTGCTTGACCACTCACTAAGGAGGAACGAGGCATGTCTTTTCTTACTTGGATTTCTCCTCCAATCCCTTTGATGGGTCCCCTCCCGGCGAAGGGTCTNCTTTTCTTACTTGGATTTCTCCTCCAATCCCTTTGATGGGTCCCCTCCCGGCGAAGGGTCTGAAAGAAACTTCGATGTCCAAAGTGAGAAAAACAAAACACGCCTAAAATGACGCAGAGAGGCCGCGTTCATCACCCTCATTAGAGAGCACTAGCACTGGAAGGTTCGAATGCAGTGCTTGAAGGCCAGTCCACTAGAATTCAGAGAAAGGTGTCTTTAACACAGAGATCTCTGGGTGGAATGCAGGCCACCAAAGAAGACACAACACAAGGAAGGGGGCTCAAATGGCCATATGAAAACTTGTTTTTTGTTGTTGTTGTTTTTGGGTTTTTTTTGTGACTGGTAAGGGGATGGTAACCCTTGGCTTGGTGTCGCCCGCACTGC
>NW_007732958.1:120400-121128 GCF_000696425.1 Galeopterus variegatus | reverse complement strand
GAGTGCATGCCATTTTGTGAAATTTACAAAATCCTCCCAGGGAAGAAGCCGCTGGGAGCGGCCGCCACTCGGCGCCCAACCTCGCAGTCGCTGCCCTCAGCACCGGGCCAGGCTGCACAGCCCTGCCGCCGGGACTCGGGGTCTGGTGACTGCGGTATCTGCCGGGGAGGGGGCTGTCGCCTCCCCGGCCCTGGGCGTCGCTGGAACCGTGAGCTGGAGAGAGTCTGAGCAGGCTGCGGCGCAACCAGGAGCCGGGAGCGCCAGGGGTGGCGAGAGGCAGCCAGGGCGGCTCTGGCTGCGGAGGTTGCCACGGGAGCATTGTGGGAGCGCAACACGGGAGCACAACAAGGGAGCGCCACGGAAGCGCAACAAGGGAGCGCCACGGGAGTGCAACGTGGGAGCTCAACGCGGGAGCTGAGACTAATTGGAGGGAGCTGAGCGAGCACCCCGCCATCTTCCTGGTAGTCAATTTTGGACTTGCCTGACACAAGCGTCCAACTGAGTAGTCACTGAGGTAGCCATACCAAATTGGCAACACCAGCAAAATCTTAGTCAGGCAATAGTATCAAACCTGTGGACTGTGAAACCCCCTGCCACAATGAATAAACATCAAAGAAAAGACTCCAGAAACATGAAAAATCAAGAAAGCACACCACCCAAAGATAATAAATCTCAAGCTCTAGATCCTATAGAACAAGAAGCCCTTGAAATGACTGACAAGGAATTTC
>NW_007732958.1:100577-118531 GCF_000696425.1 Galeopterus variegatus | reverse complement strand
CAGAAAGGACATTGTTGGGTGGGAGGGGGGAGAGGGAGGAGGGAGGGGGGTTTCGGTAATGAGCCACAATAATCAACCTCATTATATATCAACAAAATAAAATTAAGAAGAAAAAAAAAAAGAACAGTCATGGTTGGATGAAATCTAGTTGTCATTTGTGTTTTTGCAGCTACCCAATGGGTAAGGGCTTGATAGAAGAACAGAACATTTCAGAAAATAAAGTGCATTAGGCCTGGACATCCGAATGCGACTTGAGTAAACTTCTGGATTGGCATGTGCGCAGACAGATAATAGGTAGCTATAGAATAATTACAAAAGTATTCATTAATAAAGTATATTACAGGTACAAGTGCACTTCAAAAGTTCATGGAAAGATTTGTTTTATCTTTCAGTTCTATTTCTCCATGAACTTTTTGAAGTGCCCTCCCATACAAGTATTAATAGACATAGATAGAGATAGAGAAAAACTGTATGATTTATTCTTCCCCGTTTTTTTTCACTAAAATAAAGCTCTCCTGTATACTTAAAAAGTATTAAGAATGTAAACCTTCTGTATTCTACTATAAAATGTATTGTAATTTATGTGGACAATCCCTAATTTGTTGTTTTTACAAAAAGATACCATGAAATTTGTCAAGTCTTTGATTTCTGGACCAAAAAATTGGGCATTTTAAAATTTCTGAATGCATAGTGCCTTCCAGAAAAATATATTTATTTATACTCCCAACAGCAATGTATAAAATTGCTCATGTTACCATATCCTGGTAAATACTGTAATGGAGACGGGCGGACAGGTAGGTAGATGGATGGTATATCTGTACATTACATGGATTATATACATACGCTTTAAGCAATTACAGTACTACTTACATTGAATTAACCACTTCGTCATCATAAAACAAGCTTCTTTATTTGCGGTTCCATTCCTCGCTCTTGAATCTACTTAGTCTTCTATTGAAAGTCATTCTGTCTGTCTGTCCTTCTGACTGGTCCTAGCCTAGTATATATTCTCCCTCCTTCTACTTTTGACCTCTCTGAGTCTCTGTAACCGCAGTGAGTACTTACCAACGTCCCGTCCTCAGGGCTGGCTTTCCCCTTCAACCTGCCCGTCCGTCTTTTTATGGGGATGTTGGGGCCATTGATATTTAATGCGATTATTGGTAATCCTGGCCCGGGTACTAGCTACTAACTCAAGCCCTTGGCTAGCTGTGGGTCTGTTCTGATTCTCTCCTCACCATCCAATCACCTCTCAAAGGCCCCACCTTTCACGTATCATAATCAGACTTCCCACCATCTTTATTAACACTGTTACCATGGGGATCAAGTACCCACGCGTGAACTTTTGAGGGGCAGAGGGATCAGACTAAGGAAATTGAAAACACTGCGAAGCTCATTGTTCTTTCCAAGATTCATCCATTTCTCTTGAATAGGCCTTGCCTAGGTTCCTGCAAGCATTTAGCTAATTTCCGGAGTTCTGAAAAAGTTGACTCTCACCCATTTTACCAGTTTTTCAAATTACTTCCATTTAGGGGTGATTTTTCAAAAGTCCTTACTCCACTATTTTTGCTGATTTCACCAGTTGGGTTATTTCTGATGAGAAATCTTATCTTGTTCTCATTTCATTTCTCTGTATGTATTCCTGGGCTGCTAGTAAGACTTTTTAACTGGTTTTGAGAAATTTGATTAAGATGTGCCTTAGAGTAATTTTCTTCACGCTTTTTGTGCTTGGGATTTTTTTTCCCCCCAGATCTGTGGATGTATAGTTTGCATCAAACATGAATTTTTCTCAGAGAGATCGTTTCCTGTTCTGCCCTCATTGGATGATTTCAATTACATCTATTTTCATACACTCGAAATTGTCCCGCAGCTCACTTATGTTTTTCATTTTTATTTTTAAATCTTTTTTTTTTTTTACCCCTCTCTGTTTCTTTTGGGTAGTTTCTGCTTCTGACGCTTCAAGAGCACTAATATTTATATATTTCAACGTCTAATAATCTGTTAATCTCATCTAGTGTATTTTTCACCTCAGACGTTGTATTTATCAACTTTTAAAGTTTGACTTTTGTCTTTCTTATATCTTTTAAATCCCTAATTAAATTCTTCAACATTTGAATACTGTTACCGTAACTGTTTCAATGTCTTCTTTTATGCTAATTCTACCCTTTCTGTCCATTCTAGATCAGTTTTAACTGATTGATAATGTTGGTCATCACGAGTCATAGTTCTCTGATTCTTTGCAGGCTTGGTAATCATTGATGGGATGCGAAACATTGGATATATTTTCCTTATTGGGAGTTGGGTATTTTTGAATTCTTCTAAGTATTCTTGAGCTTTGTTCTGGGTTGCAGTTAATTTACTTGCAAGCAGGTCTATCCTTTCTGGTTTTGCTTTTACAATTCATTAAGTGAGACTGGAGAAGTGTTTATTCTAGAAATAATTACTTCCCGCTATTGCAGCAAAACTTTCCTGACTGCTCTAACCAGTGTCCCATGAGTTATGAGTTTTTCCAGTGTGGCTGTGGGAACAGACTCAGCTCCTAGTCATGTGTGAGTGTCAGGCTCCGTTTCCTCTAACACTTTTGCATGGTTAATCCTCCATTGTCATTCATATGCACTAATTAGTACTCTGAGCAATACCTGAGGGGCTTCTCTGCAGAGCCCTAGGTTCTTTCTAAGCACCGTGGTTTTGCCTCCAGCACTATGTCTTGTGAACTTTCGTTGCCTTGGTCTCATCAAGCTATGTTGTCCCCTCAAGTCAGGGATCTTCCAGATTCTTCTTGGCTCTTCCTCCCTGCACCACAGCTTGGAAACTCGCCCAAGGCAGTGAGCTGAGGCAAACCTCATTGGATTTTCATTTCCCATCGATCACTGTCCTTTACCATCTGAGGTCCAGTGTCTTGAAAACCATTTTTATGTATTTTGCCTCTCTAAACTTTTGTGGCCATTCCAGGTGAGAGGGTCAATCTTGACCCTGTTACTCCACCTCAGTTGGAATCAGTCTAATAACACCAATCTGAGAAAGCTACTTTAGGAAATAGAGCAGGAGAGACCATGTACCAACTTGTTTTATGAGGTTACCATTGCCCTGATATCAAAATTAGATAGACATTACAAAAACAGAAAACTACAGATCAATTTGATTGAGGAACATAAATGTAAACATTTCAACAAATTATCAAACAATTAAATTTAGGAATATTTAATATATATCATTCATTTTGACCAAGTAAAGTTCATCCCATTCATGCAATATTTATTTAACATTTATTTTTTAATCCATGTAATGCGCTGTAGTCACTGATTACAAGAGTAAAAAAACCATATGCTCATACGACTAGAAAGCATGTAACAAATTTCAACATTCCTACATGATTAAGAAAAAATTATCTATAAATAAAAACTTGAAATACAACAACCTGAATCTGATACAGAGAATCAATAGAAAATCCGTAATGCGCTGAAGTCACTGATTACAAGAGTAAAAAAACCATATGCTCATACGACTAGAAAGCATGTAACAAATTTCAACATTCCTACATGATTAAGAAAAAATTCTCTATAAATAAAAACTTGAAATACAACAACCTGAATCTGATACAGAGAATCAATAGAAAATCTGTAGCCGTCATACGTATTCTTTTTAATGGCCACGTTACATTCACCTTCACGTTTAATGAAGGAATATTGAGCACTTTCCTCCTGATATCAGGAAGATGCTCTCTGTCATCATTTTATTCAAAATTGTTTTGAAAATACTTCCTATTGCAATAAAGCAATTTAATGAAGTAAAAGCTTAAAGATTAGAAAGAAAGAAGAACATCTTTGTTTATTTGAAGATGAGACTGTTTACACAGGAAATACTAACAAATCAATAAATCAGCTACCAAAATAAAATAACTCCTAAAATTGGTGAGATACAGTATTTTTCTATACTAACAGTGAAACTATTGAAATATAAAATAAAATTAATTACATTTACAATATCATAGAAAACAAAAATACTTAAATATAACATTAATAAATACATGTAGATTCTTTACACTGAGAACTTAAAAAGTGGACATATATATCATGTTCATGGATTTCAAGGCTCAATATTGGTAAGATCTCAACTGCATACAAATTGATCACACAATCATAGTCAAATCATAATAGGGCTCATTATAGAAATTAATGAGTTTTCTCAAATCTATATATAAATCTGAAGGACACAAAATAGGCAAAGTAATTTCAAAAAGAAGGACAAAGTTGGAAGAGTCACACTATGAGATTTAATGACTTACCACAAAGCTGCTGTATTGAGGCAATGATTACTAAATAGTTCAGAGCAGAAAGGGAAACCTTTCAACAAATTGTGTTTGTGCATCTGGATAAACATATGGTAAAAATTAACCTCAATCCCTATCTTACAACCTTACAAACATGAACTAAAGATGAATCATAAAAGCTAAAACTATAAAAGTTTCCAGAAGAAAACAGAGAAATGTCTCTTTATTCTTAGGACTGGCACAGTGAACAGAAAAAACACTACACATAAAAGGAAAAATTGATAGATTGCACTTCATTGAAATGAAAAACATCTGTTCATTAAATGACATAATTAATAAAATAAAAAGGAAAGACACAGACTAGAAGATACCTGCAAGACATATATCTGACAAAAATCTTATATTTAGAATATGTGATGACCTTCCACAAATAAATAATAAAAAGACAAAGAATCCTATTGAAAATGGGCAAAAGTCTTGAATGTATCACAAAGAAAGATATACAAATAGCCAATAAACACTTAAAACGTGCTCAACATTGTTAATCATCAAAGAATTTCCGATTAAAACCACAATGAGAAATCATTTCTCTAACCTCAGGATGGCAGTACCAAGTGCTGGCAAAGTTGTGGAACAGCTAGAATTCCTACACGCTGCTGGTGGAAGTGGGGTGCAGTTGAACTGCTTTGGAAAACTGGCAGAAATTTCACTCGTATGTTTTTACCCATGAAATGAGAACACCCATCCATAAAAGAACTTATATAAAATGTCACTCATAATAGTCAAAGTCTAGAAACAATTCTAACATCAGTGGAATGGATAAACAAGTCGTGGTGCACTCATGCAATGAAACACACCCCGGCATTTAACAACTTGTGTGAATCTCTGAAAGGTTATACTTGAGGGGAAGAACACAGAGACAAAAGCATCCATACTGGATGCTTCCATTTAGAAAGGTTCAAGAGCAGAAAAAACTAGCCTATGGTGTTAGATGCCAAGAGAGTGGCTGACTCTGGAGGACAGAGATGTGAACTTCCACGTGAGTCATTTCTGGTGACTGACCGATTCTGTATTTTTGTTGGGGTGACAGTTGCGTAGGTGTGTTTGTCTGTCACGTCATCATAGTCTTTGCACTTCACTGTACGTAAATTTTACTTCGATTAAAATAGAAGCTGGAGAAGAATATCTAAAATTCGTAGGGCATTTTCACTTGAGTTGAAGAAACAGTACCTGCAATGATCTGAAGTAGAAAATGTCATGGAAAAACACCAGAGAAATAAATACCTGACCAATTAGAAAAGGGTAAAAAAAAAGTTTCAAGATTTTTCAGAACAATTTGGGAAACTTATTTTGTAGGAAAAAAATCATTCTGCAGTGATTCATGGCTTTATTATTAGAAATTTGAACACTACTGCCAGGTTGGACCATTACAGGAAGGATGACATCTTACTAAGGACAAAATGTCCATTGTATGCAACTGACCTTATGGGAAAAACAGAAAACATTTCTGGTGGTTTGACTCTTGACTATTTAGTTGAAATGTAAGTACACATCACAGTTTATAAGCAAACCCATAGATACAAGGTTTTCATAACCTGTGCCATATGATTTAATTCTCCTATATAATTGTATCCACCTTTTTCCACACTTTCAAAACAGAGTTTGTGGTGTCCACTATCTGATGTCTGAGTCCTAGTATTTCCTGGCCTTTCTTATCCAAATCAAGGGGAACATCGGCAGCCGTCCTGTCAACTAATAGGCAAGAATAATGTAATCTCGTTATAGACTTATTGTTAATCCATGTTCACAGTATGCAGCATTTTTTAATCATTTTTCAAAGCACCACTATGTTGGCTTAGTACATTTGGGGTCTGGAGCCTAATATTAAGCTTTAGTCCAAATCACAGAAATATACTGTAAAGAAAATTGAAACTATCTACACACTCTTTCAAACCTTCCATGTTGGGATATTAAATCATACGAACACCTGCTGCTATTCAAATGTATATATACAAGGGTCTTCAAAAAGTTAATGGAAAGTGTATATTATGGAGAAAACTATGCATGGATTGCAAAATTATTTTGCACCAAAGTAAACTTGTACTAACTTTTTATAGCATGTCTGAACAAAATATAGTTTGAGGCACTAAGTAGGATAAAACATCAGTTTGAGAACAGTCCTTATAAGAGAAACATGAATTCTGCTAAAATTAAAGCAAGAACATCAAATTTATGGTGAAGCTCGGGTGGAAGAATGGTGAAATCATTGATGCTTTACAAAAAATGTATGGGGACAATGCCCGAAAGAAATCAGCAAGTTATAAATGGATAACTCAATTTAAGAAGTGACGAGACAAGGTTGAAGTTGAAGCCTGCGGTGGCAGACCATTCACGTCAATTTGCGAGGAAAAATTAATCCTGCTCATGCCATAATTGAAGAGGACCAATGACTAACAGCCGAAACAACAGCCAACATCACAGGCATCTCAATTGGTTCACCTTATACAATTCTGACTGAAAAACTACAGTTGAGCAAACCTTCCATTCAATGGGTGCCAACACTGCTGCACCCAGATTAGCTGCGCACAGGAAGAGAGCTATCAATGGAGATTTTAAACAAGTTTGATCAAGATCTTGAAACATTTCTTTGAAGAACTGTAACAGGAGATGAAACATGGCTTTACAAATACAAGCCAGAAGACAAAGCACAATCAAAGCCATGGCTACCAAGAGGTGGAAGTGGTCCAGGCAAAGCAAAAGCAGACAGGTCAAGAGCAAAGTTATAACAACAGTTTTTTGGGATGCTCAAGACTTTTTGCTTGACTTTCCAGAGGGCCAAAGAACAATAACATCTGCTTATTATGAGAGTGTTTTGAGAAAGTTATCCAAAGCTTTAGCAGAAAAACACCTGGAAAGCTTCACCAGAAAGTCCTTGTCTAACACAACAATGCTCCTGTGCTTTCCTCTCATCAAACAAGGGTAATTTTGTGAGATTTCCAATGGAAAATCATTAGCCATCCACCTTACACTACTGATTTGGCTCCTTCTGACTTCTTTTTCTATCCTAATCTTAAAAATTCATCAAAGGCCACCCATTGCTCTTCAGTTAATAATGTTCACCCCAGCCTCTTCTCTCGCCATTCCCTCTTCTGCATTTACATGGCTAAATTCCTAGGACCCTCAGTTCTTTAGGGGTGAACTAAATGGCTGGTGTCATTGCTTACAAAAGTGTCTTGAACATGATGGTGCTTATGTTGAAAAATAAAGTTTGTACCTTTTATTTTTATCTTTTAATTCCATTTTCCATGAACATTTTGAAGTCCCTTGTGTTCATTGTCTTTAAAGCCTCATTTCATATGTCTTCATAACATTTCAGACACTGTGGTCATCTCCAAATCAATGAAATAAATCTTATCATAGTCACCAACAACCACAATTGTTTTTCTTTTTTCTTTGAATTCTCAGTCCTCATCTTAATCAACTTCTCTGTGGGGTGTGACACAGTTTATGAAGGCTCTTTAAAAATTCCATCTCCAGTTTCGGTTTTCTCCCTACTTTTTCAGTCTTCTTTGCTGATCTGTCCTCCTTTTCTTAATCTCTAAGAATACTGGAGGCTTTCAGGCTCAGTTCTTGGAGCTCTGCTCTTTCTGATTTATGCCCATTCCTGAAGAGACCTGACCCAGCCTGTGCTCTGAGTTCCACCCTGAGGCTGCTGTCTTCTGAGTCATCATCAGCCCTTCTGGTCCACTTGGCTGCTCAATAAGTAATACAAACTTAAAATTTCCATCAAAGACTCTTGATTTCCACCCCAAACCCTGTCCCACCACTAGTGTTCCCCATATCAATAGATGGCACCACCATACTTGTAGTTACACAAGTCAAAAAATTAGGTTAAATCTTTTAATGCCCTGTCTTAACCAATTCATTAGTATGCTCCATTGGCTCAGCCTCCAAAATATGTAACAAGTTCCCCACTTGTTGCATCTCTGCCACCATCACTCTAGGCTGTTGCCACCTCTGCACTGGTCCACTGCGAGCCTGCCCACACCTGGGTGGCTTCACTCTGCATCTGGAGTCACCTTCCACCCGGCAGCCACAGTGGTCTTTTAAAAGCATAAACTAGTATATTGCTGTCTTATTTTAAAAATTGAAATGACTTCCTCCTACAACCTAAACCAAACCTAGACCCCTCACTTTGACTACTGGTTTCTTCTTTGACCTCATCGCCCAACAAAGACCCTTTGATCTGTTTATTCTTGACATGCTCCTCTCGAGGAAAGTGTGCCACGCTCTCCCCACCTCCCAGCCTCTTCTCTCGCCATTCCCTCTTCTGGGGACACTATGCCTCAGATCTACACACCGAATATCCTATGCTTGTGCACACACACGCACCCATGTGCACACACACACAGGATTAGATTGTGAACTCTCTGAGGATGTACCAACAATAAATTGACTTTCAGCTGTTCATAGCTCAAACTTGTGTACATGATGGGTGCTTCATCAGTATCTATCGAGAGAATGAACAGAAAGACATTCTTCATACAGGCGTGGCCCAGCCACAGTGATTTGGGGCTGGTCTTTGAGACATATGGCGTTCACTGCTTTTGGAGATTATACCTCGGTGAGGAGAAGGGTCGGGTTTAGTCCCATGTGGAAATGCTCTCTTTTGTCCCAACAGCCACAAGAGTATTCCCAGGCAGTTGCGAGCACCCTATGGGTGCTAATGACAGCTTCTTCATTTTTTATGGGCCATTAAGAATTAGCAGCAGCAGCAGCTGAGATTGCAGTCAGACCCACACCAGCAGACGGCCTGGTCTGGGGCAGGGAAACTGGAAAGACTGAAAAGCGTTGTGAGCCGAACACAGGCTGCTCAGCTGCCGGCTGACCCCACTCCATAAAGGGCAAGAAAACTGAGGTCCAAAAGGCTGCGTAACTTGAAGTTCAAATACTAATAGAGTTTAACACGGAACTGTAGACACACAGGCTGTTTTTTAATCCTTCTATCCTTATACAAAAGAAGAGAAAGGGGGGATATTTAACCTTTGACAAAAGTTTTAAAATCCTTTCAAAAAAAGTGCAGCATTTTTTTTAATGGAACATAACTGAGATATTTTATTTAGAAGAAATTCTGAAGTGGTAGTCACAAAACCAAGTGTGGTAGTAAATACATATCTGGAGCAATCCCTAACCTGTAACTTATAAACATAGTATATCAAAAGCCAAACAGGGTTTTCTAAAAAAATATTACCTGGAACTCGTTTTCCACTGAATATCTCTAAGTTAATGGAATGATAAAGATCTGACTTACGCAAAGCCACAATTCTCAGATGGTGTGAATTCTAAGACAATGTACTGACTGAATTAACACATAACCACCTTTGACGTTATCTAGGTGAGCACATGATTTCGATACGCAACATTGTTTAATTGTGGAATTCTTAGAGCTGCTGAATCATCTCCAATAACAATCTCCACCCTTATCTTTTTATCTCAAGACAATAACATTTTGATTTTGGGTTTAAAATAGCTATTATAAATTATCGAAATAAGTGTATGTGTTTGGGAGATTAAAGGAAAGGAGCATTACTTTTGGATAAGAGTAAAGGTTCAACGTATGATGGATGGTATTTAAGCTGAATCTTTAAAATGGGTGACAGACGATGGTTCCAGAGCAGAAACTGACTTGGGAACATGAGGCTACATCCAAGAACACACAGGGTTATGTGGCAGAAATGTAAAGTGTAAAGCAGCTTGCCAGATCTCATAGGAAATATGTTTATTTTGGAAAACCTTGAATTCTCAGTTTAGGAGTTTCATCTTTATTTGGCAGATCAACATGTGCTTTTAGGAAGCAGGAGGATCCTGTACGCCCTCTCCTCACCTGTCTGCTGGCCAAGTGCTGAGAGCTCAGAGGCCTAGGGAATGGAGCATCACAGGGTGCAAAGGGTCAGGATCTCAAACCACCACATTAGGAAAAGCCACCAGACCAAAGGAAGCTCCTTCACTGAACCTCTGATGTACTGTCATTAACTATTTTTTGCACTGAAATTTTGTTATGGCAGCTGCTGGTCCCCAAACTAACTAATGCAAGACACTGTTGCCTCGTGTCCACGGGATGGCGGCTCCAGGCCAGGCACACGCACTTGCAGGAGGGGAGGGTGGGACAGACTAAAAAGGACGAGCCACCCAAATCTCTCCTGCTTGAAGAGCTTTCTCAGAGGCACCAGATCACACCTCATTGACCAGAGTGGGTTACACGACCACCATGGGCTGCAGGAAATATTTTACCTGGACCACTGTCCCCACACCCAAACAAATTCAGAGTTTTGTTAAGCATAGACTAGGAAACTAGTGGTGTCTGCAACAAGTTCCTCCAAACGGGGACACCCCAGCAGGGAGCCTGGTTACATGTTTAGTATTTTGTTCTATTTCTATTACCCATTAAAGAAATAATGTGATTAAATCACGAGGGTATTTTGAAAAGCTGCTGAGCCAATAGATGGCAAAGGCGAGTCTAAGGACCATGCCTGTCTGTGCTCATCATCATCTCTCTCTGCGACCCAGTGACTGGCAAGCTCCACATGAATGAGACAACGAATGTGTGATGGATGAGTGAGTTGACGAGTAAACACGTGATGAACGGAGGGAAAGCACACAGGAGACACACTGCGTCACAGCTACAGGAATAGATTCTAAGAAAAGAGAACGATCACACGTGGTTTAAATGCCACCTGTGTACTTATCTTGATGAGTTTTCAACACAAGTAAGGAGCCCAGAAGGACAGCAGGTCTCAGGACAGATGAGACAGCAGTACCGCAGCCGCCCTCCACCAAGACCTCCTCTCAGTGCTCAGACGTCCCTCTGGACTCCAAATGTCCTCACTTCTGGGAGCCCAGCCCAGCCCCTGAGATGCCCACACCACTGTGCTCCTCTCCAGATCAGCACGTCCCAGGACTGCCCAGTCCTTCCACCAGCATCAGCCCTGCAGGCACCTGACACCCAGAAAGTAGAGGCTGGTAGAGAAGACCAAGATGATATGAGATTGTCAAAGGAAAGGGAGGACAGTGTCACAGTGTGGGCCACATTTGGGGGCTGGAGTAAGAAAGACTGCCATAGAAAATGCCCATCTGTGTTGCAAGGTGAGAATCTAGACCTCACACCGAAATGTTCAATATCACACATGACTCTCTAAATTCAAGTCTAACTTAATTAAAATTAAATAAAATTGGAAATTTGGTTCCTCGGCTGCCCTAACCAAGTGCTCTTTAGGTCAGCTTGGAGCTTCATGGAAATTGGGGGTAAAGCAGCTTCCAGTGTATGCCAGCGAGCACGCTAGTGTATGCCGGCGAGCACGCTAGTCAGGGAGGACAAACTGAAGAACGGCCACTAGGATTTCTAGGTGGGTCACCAGGGATTTCCTAGCTATTCCAATAGGAGATGCCGTGGCGATGCCTGATTTCCTTTCTGTCTGACCCTGTGACACATAAGCACTTGTGAATACCTGATGGGCGGGAGAGCCACGCAACTTCCGTGGCAGGTGCAGTATTCCCATGAGCTACAACCACAGCTTCATTAAGAAAAAAAGTAACTTTATTTTCTGTCAAATCTGAGTTTAATATTTAGTGGAGTCACAGGACCCCCTGTGGCTCAGAATCTGACCTCTTTAGTCACTTCCAGTCTGAACTTATTCGATTCAGAGGCTGGCTCCTCTTTTCTCCCCAGGGCAGCCTCTCCTTTCCCTGGGGGCTAATGTACCTTCTGCAGTCTTCAGTGGGACACATGTCTGGTCTGCTGTGTCCCGGACGTCGCTGGAGCTGCCAGGCGAATTCACACTATCTAGCCTTGGCCATCCGCCTCCACCTCCGCTGTGGCTACAGGACGTCGGTGGGCCGCGGGGTGGTCACAGGAGTCGTGCTCAGCCAGCTGGCCAGCACCCCCTCCCCCATTCTGCTCCTCCTTCCCTTTCTGGGGACCTGAGAAAGTTTTGGACACTGGGTGTTTCAGTCTGCTTGGACTGTTGTAACAAAACACCACAGACTGAGTGGCTTATGAAAACAGACGTTTATTTGTCACAGCTCTAGGGGCTGGAAGTCCCCCGCTCAGGACTCCCACCGTACTCAGCCCCTCCTCCCCACCAAAGTGTCCCTTCTCCACTGTGGGAAAACGTTCGTCTGGCCTGTGGGAGCAGAGGGTCTGGATTTTCTTCCCTCCCATTTGTAAGCTTTCTGACGTACATTCTATGCTGGGCTTCACTCCTGGACTAACTACTCGAGCCCCCAAATGCAAAGCTCTCGCAAATTATAAGCTGGGAGGTTCAAAGCTATCCCCCCTACCACCGTTTTCAGAGGCCTAAAACTTTGTCTCTGTTTTAAAAATGAGTTACGGTGTTCTCTGCCTTCAGCTGATGCTTCCTGAGACCCTCAAGGAAAGCCCTGGTCCACCGAGAGAAAAGCATGGTGGGTGGTGAGACTATAGGTGAAGAAGTTGCCGCCGCTACGTGGACTTCGTCAGACTCCCTGCAGCCCTGTCTGTCACACAGACCTTTCTTTTATCATCGGTCTCATTGGGAGCCGATTCATAGGATAATTCTTATACCTTCTGACCAACGGAATGACCTGCTGGTTTTGTGCTACTCAAAGACCGGAGGTTTCGGGCCGGCCCGGTGGCGCACGGCTATAGTGCACTGCTTGGGAAGCGCGGCGGCGCTCCCGCCGAGGGTTTGGATCCCACATACAGACCGGTTCCCGCTCACTGGCTGAGCGAGGCGTGGGAGCGACACCAAGGGTTGCGATCCCGTTGCTGGTCCCGGTCCGGTACGGGGGCGACACTGAGGGTTGCGATCCATTGCCGGACACGGAAAAAGACAAAAAAAGGAAAAAAAAAAAAAAGTCCGGAGGTTTCTGATGGGGCACTATCCCTGCCTAGACTTAGGAGTCTGTCGGCTTCTCTTTTGGTGTTTCTCCAGTTTGAACTAGAAGAAATATTTCAAATGAGATTCAAAACACAAGGTAAATCTATACAAAGAGATTTAACAAAGCAAATTATTAGCACCTTAATACTGGTTCCAAATTCATAAATAACACCAGTATTCTGCATGTTACACATTCTTTGTTATTTTACCCATAGTTTTCTGGATTGAGAGCCTAGTTTAGCAACCTTAAAAGACACTGACAGGTCAGTATGGAGTGTGAGAACTGAAAATATATAGATCCGTATATATGTCTATATCTACAAAGATATAAATCTTCTGATTCCTTTCATAATAAACAGTTGCCAAAATCATAATCAATGTCTACCAAAATATTAGGCTGGTTATTTTGCCCTATATCTTCTTACGGTTTTTGAAGTTTAAGATATTAACATATAAAAATTCCACTTCGATTTATTCAGTACGGGCAAGGACTGCAGGGCTCAGATGACGTCCAGAACTTTTAAACTTTGTACAAAGATAAACGTGACTGCACCATTTGAAATATACTTACACAGAGTTAGAAAATTGCTTATGGATAAACATTGTGACTAATTCCTTGTTCCATATTCTCTTGCTTGGCATGAGTACCATGAAGAGATCAGTAGTTACACATATATTAGTTCTGGGCTGTGGAAAAAGAGAAAAAATAAGTAAAGTGAGCTTTCCTTATTAAATAACTGGCATAAATTTCACAGTTTCCACAAGCAATATAACTGATGCATAAACATTTTCAAAATACTGTGTTTATTGCCAGCAGCATGATGCAAAACCTTGGGCAAAGACTGTGATTTTCTCTCTTCCCCAGTAGAGTGAAATTAAGCCACGTCCAAGGCCAGATTTACCAGTAACACTTGCCTTCCCCAAATAAGAAACATGAATTCTTAGTTTCTCTTACTCATTTATGGGGAAATCACTAAAGCCTTTTCCAGATGTTCTCATAAATAAGAATTAAAAAGGAAAAATATTAAAAAACACATAAATATCCTTGAATGTCCCCATTTACTGTTTTTATTAATAAAATGCCATTAAAAACCAATAGCAAAAGTGGTTATAAAGTAATCAGATGCTCTCACCTTCTCCATAACTATGAACAAACACTTTCAGGTGGATGTAATTAGGACATACGTTAACTGCATTTTGATAACAAAAAAAGTTTTCTTTCTCTTCTCACCCTACTTCATGGATCATAAATTATCCTGTTCTTTCTGCTTCAGAAGATAGTAAGCCTCAGTTATAACCGGATTCTTTTCTTTTGGGTTTAAATATGTTGTAACTCAAACCATGCCCTTCTAAAACACAATCTAAGCTGGTGATAGCTGTAGAGCAAATGTTGGATCTGTAGCCCAACAATAAGACTTTAAAAAGAATCCACTATAAATGGAGACAAAATTAAACCCCATTTCACTGATATGTCACAATTAAAGGCTCTCTTCTGAAACAGCATGGTACTGGCATAAAAATAGACACTCAGAGCAATAGAACAGAATAGGGAATCCAGAAATCTGCCCACATAGTTACAGCCAACTGATCTTTGATGAAGGCTCCACGAACATATATTGGGGAAGAGACTGCCTCTTTAATAAACGGTCCTGGGAAAATTGGATACCCATATGCAGAAGACCTGCACCTCTCACCATATAAAAAAATCAATTAAAAATGGATTAAATAATTAAATATAAGTCCTGAGATTATAAACTCCCTAAAAGAAAACATATGGGAAACACTTCAGGACGTAGGACTGGGCCAAGACCTGCTGAATAAGATCCCAAAAGCACAGGTAACAAAAGAAAAAAAAAGCAAATGGGATTATATCAAACTAAAAACTTCACAGCAAAAGAAACAATCAACAGAGCAAAAAGGCAACCTAGAGAATGGGAGAAAATATTCACAAACTGTGCATCTGACAAGGGATTAATATTCAGAATATACAAGGAACTCAAACAACTTAACAGTAAAAAAACAAGTAACCCAGGGCTGGCCCGGTGGCGCACTGGAGAGTGTGCCGCTTGGGAGTGCAGCGGTGCTCCCGCCGAGGGTTCGGATCCCATGTGGAGACCGGTTCCCGCTCACTGGCTGAGCGCGGTGCGGGCGCAACACTGAGGGTTGCGTTCCTGTTGCTGGTCCCCGGTACGGGCACAACACTGAGGGTTGCGATCCCGTTACTGGTCAGTAAAAAAGACAAAAAGGGAAAAAAAAAACAAAAAAAACCCAAGTAACCCAATTAAAAAATGGGCAAAGGAGCTGAATAGGCATTGCTCAAAGGAACATATACAAATGGCCAACAGAAACATGAAAAAATGCTCAACATCACTCAGCATCAGGGAAATGCAAATCAAAACCACACTGAGGTATCATTTCACCCCAGTCAGACTGGCCATTATCAAAAAGACAGAGAATAACAAATGCTGGCAAGGATGTGGAGAAAGAGGAACCCTCCTGCACTGCTGGTGGGACTGAAAATTAGTGCAGCTGTTATAGAAAACAGTGTGGAGGTTCCTCAAACAATTGCAGATAGAACTGCCATATGATCCAGCAATCGCGCTGCTGAATATACACCCAGAGGATGGAAATCATCGTGTCGAAGGGACACCTGCACTCCCGTGTTCATCACAGCTCCATTTGCAATAGCTACGAGTTGAAACCAACCTAAATGTTCATCAACAGATAACTGCATAAGGAAAATGTGGTGTATACACACAACGAAACACAACTCTGTCATAAGGAAAAACAGAATTTCTGCCATTCACAGTGAGGTGGATGAACTTAGAGAAAATTAAGCTAAATGAAATAAGCCAGGCACAGAAAGAGAAATAACGCATACCCTCACTCATAAGTGGAAGCTAAAAAAAATTAAACAAATAAATAAAAAAGAAAGAAAGATATAAGAATCACAATAATTCATTGAACTTTCAAAAGGAGAGGACAGAACTGAAGCCACCAGAGGAGGAAAAGATGGGCAAGCGGGATAGCAAGAAATTGGTAAAGGGCCACAAAAAATGATTACATTGTATAATGATAAATATAGTGATTATGATGAATTGAGCATTAAAAAATAATAATAATTTGCCTTTTAGCTTGTATTCAAATTTCATCTTTATAATGCTTTCTTCTTTTGTGATAAACTTTAGGAATTTGGGAACTAGAATTTCAAAAAGACATAAAGAATATTGTGCTAATTAAATGCCTTCAGTCAAGAGGGGGAAACTTCATTTCATATGATTAATAACCAGCTCTATTGTGTGCACCTAGCAGGTTTGTACAGATTTCAGATATATAGTGGCCCACACTTGTAAGTCATTTGGAATTTCAAAGTCACTATTTGTGATACACAAAGAAATGAAGTTCCCCATATCCAGGACACACTGTGTAATAGAAGAGAATTGGTTGAGTGGACCACTCAGATCCCAAGTGTCGCATACAAATTCTCCAGGTTGAATAAACATTAAGTCTTAATTTTATACCAGGATGCTAATAGAAGAATTTCAATTGAGAAATGTCATTACTATCAAATAAAATAGACTATTAAGAAGTTGATGTTATGATAACTGTTAAGTAAGCTTCCAAGGCTCCCTGGCTTTCAGAAGAATAATAGGCAATTTCTTCAGCCATCCCAGCCTTAAATTTAATCACCCACCTTGCAGTGCTTTCATTTGCTGGTCATTACCACAGAGGATGAGCCAGAGGGGATAAAAAAAGAAGCAACCAAGTTGTTTATTTGCCTCAAAATCAAACCAAATATTTGTCTGAGGTTCCAAATATTTAGATAATGTACCCACTAATTTTTATTTTCCTTCATGCTTTGCACATCCTTTTCCAGAGCCAGCATGCCCTTTCCTCTACTTTATTTGTTGATTTAAACGTCTTGTGCAGAAGCAAACAGGAACAGATGGGCTTTTTTTTGTTTTTGTTTTTGTTTTTTTGTTTTTTTAATGAGAACACTGTTGTTCATTGGGGTCCAGTGAAAAACACTATTTTTCTCATCTTTTCAATTTTTTCTTCTCCTTAGTTTTCAGCATTTTGCCATAGTTTTCTTTGAGTTTATCCTCTTTGTGGTTCACTGAACTTTTTGAATTTGTTAAGTTTTGTCTTGAATCGTATTTGGGCAGGTGTCAGTCACTACTTCAAATAGTTTTTCTCCAATTATCAAACGCTCTCTCCTCCCCTTTTCTCAATCCCATTGCATAAACACTCGAGCCCGTGCTATTGCCCCACGGGTTCCTGAGGCTCTGTTTATAGTCTTCAATTGTGTTTTCTTTCTGTTATTCAAATTGGACAGTGAGGGTGACAGCAGTCCATCGGGACAAGCACTCCCAAAGTTCTACAGTGTGGCCGAGGACTTTGATTTACATTGTTCTTTTTTTAAATAGTTATTCGGAACATTATGAGATGCACTGTTACAGGAAGCCTCTCGCCCTCCCCAAAGCCTCCTCACCTCTCCCTAGGGAGAATGAGCCAGCCCTCACCTGAGTCAGTCCACACAGGCGAGGGGACAGCATTACTTTTGTGTAAACTATGTAATGCAAAAGTGTTAAATCTTCACCTTAATTTGTTTATTTTGTTTTTTTTTTTTTCCTTTTTGTCTTTTTTCGTGACCGGCAACGGATCACAACCCTCAGTGTCGTGCCCGCACCGGGCTGGGACCGGCCACAGGATCGCAACCCTCGGTGTTGCGCCCGCACCTCGCTCAGCCACTGAGCGGGAACTGGTCTGTA
>NW_007732958.1:94882-99577 GCF_000696425.1 Galeopterus variegatus | reverse complement strand
GCCCGCACCTCGCTCAGCCACTGAGCGGGAACCGGTCTGTATGTGGGATCCGAACCCTCGGCCGGAGCGCCGCCGTGCTCCCAAGCGGCGCACTATAGCAGTGCGCCACCGGGCCAGCCCACTTTTTGTTTTTGTTTTGAATGATCAGCCATTGTGGACCCCTCTTTGTCCCCCAACTTGAGATGTATGAAGGCTTTTGGTCTCCCTGGGAGTGGGCTGAGGTGTGGAGACAGTTGGGGCTTACCTGTACATTGACTTGAGACCAGTTCAAAAAAAGTGCTCACCTAAAAATAAAATAAAGTAAAATAAAGTTTCCATTTGGTTCTTTTGTCATAGTTTCTCATTCTGACTGAGAACTTCTCTTTTCATTCATTTCTAGAGTGTTTACCTTGATCTCAAGAAATATGGTTGTAAAAGCTGCCTTAAAGTCTTTGTCTGATCATTTCCACAACAGGGTCTTCTTGAGATTGGCATCTGTTGATTGTCTTTTCCTTTGAGTATTGGTCGCAATTTACTGGGTCTTTGTATGTTGAATAATTTTGGATTGTATCCTGGGCATTTTTAGTATAAGTTTATAAAATCCTGGGTCTTGGGCCGGCCCGGTGGCGCACTGCTACAGTGCGCCAGTTGGGAGCGCAGCGGCGCTCCCGCCGAGGGTTCAGATCCCACATACAGACTGGTTCCCGCTCACTGGCTGAGCAAGGAGCGGGTGCAACACTGAGGGTTGCGATCCTGTTGCCGGACACGAAAAAAGACAAAAAGGAAAAAAAAAAAAAAAAAAAAATCCTGGGTCTTGTTAAAATCCTCTGTAAAACGTTAAGTTCTGTTGTCGCTATTGTTGCCATTTTAACCTGCAGTCAGCCTGGTTCGGTTGAGACTGTCTCACCTTTTAGGGCAGCATTCTGATGTCANGGATCCCACATACAAACCGGTTCCCGCTCACTGGCTGAGCGAGGTGCGGGTGCAACACTGACGGTTGCGATCCTGTTGCCAGACACGAAAAAAGACAAAAAGGAATAAAAAAAAAAAAAAAAAATCCTGGGTCTTGTTAAAATCCTCTGTAAAACGTTAAGTTCTGTTGTCGCTATTGTTGCCATTTTAACCTGCAGTCAGCCTGGTTCGGTTGAGACTGTCTCACCTTTTAGGGCAGCATTCTGATGTCACTGTCATACCCCTCTCTAGGACGCTTGGACACATTCCATGCATTGGCCTCTCAGGGGGTCGTCCAGGACTTGGGCCATGGTTTATGTCATGGTTCAGTGCTCAAAGGTCGGTGCTCGGCTGCGATGCTCTGGGCCTTTTCTGCACACGTGCCGTTTGAAGGTGAGCCCAGGATCTGTGTCCGTGCATGTGGTTTGTTTGTCTTGAGAAGAGAAGTGGAGGATTTTTCCTTCTCAGGCCTCAACGAACCTTCTCTTGGAGCTCGAGGTGCCTGTGCAATCGCCACTGCAGTTCAGCAGTGACAGAGAAAGAAAGATAAATGAGGGGGTTCCCCACACTGCCCAGATCTCTGGGTCCTCTGTGCCCAGTTTAATTCCTCTGGCCAGAAAGAGAAGTTTCTTCTGAGGGTTTTAGGTCCCCACACTGTCACCGCCACAGTGAGTCCTGGGATGTGAGCTACCACAGCAACAGGCCAAGAGAGAAAAGAGATGAAACAAAGGAAGAAGCAAACAAAGATTACCTCTCACACTCTTGGTCTCGCGGGGATGTCTGGACAGGTGACAGGTTTGCCTGGGACACTGAGCTGCCTGCGCAGCTCCTCAGCGTGGCCCTCTCAGGCCGAGCAAGTGAACAGGGAGGTCCCTCGGGGGGCTTCTCCCGGCTTTGAGCCCCTCCCTAAAATAACTGCGATTGTTAACTTTTCGTAGTATGTGGTAGTCGTGTTTTGGTTTTAATCAGTATTTCTGTTGTAATTAGTAGGAGAAGCGGGTGACAGAGATTTCTCTTCTCGGGGGCTCCTGCACCTTCTCCTAGGCTTCTTGCAGCTCCTTGTGAAGTTCAGTCTCAGCACAGAGCCCTGCTGAGTTAGTTGGGCCCTTGATATCTGATCACCCTCGATATCTCATCAGGATCCTCAGCCTCCTCTGTCCCACAGGTGATGTCTGGTCACCCTGGCCTGTCTTCAGCAGGAATCCTGGTAGGTCGCTTTAGCCAGAACCCCCTGCTGTTTGCTGTCAGTAACTCTCCATCCACTGGCCCCCACCCTGCTGCATGGCTATAAATCTCCAGTGGCCCACGCTGTGTTCAGAGTCGAGCCCCGTCTCTCTGCCCCACTGCAAGACCCATTGAAGTGGTCCCTGTACCTACTGCCATGGTCCTGAAGAGTCCTTTTTACCTGCTTGAAGAAATATCACAGAAAAATTTATTTCTTTAGCACAGGCTGCAGAATGTTCACTCCATCCTGGGCAGCAGCAGAGTACATTTTTCTCACATCAAAATTTTTCACACCACACATAGCTATAGACTATGAATTACAGTTAGGCAGGAGGAAGGAAGGAAGGAAGGAAGTAGAAAAGCATCTGAGGCTTTGTGGCACCTCAGGCTTGTCCACCTACTTCTACAGAATAAGAAGAAACAAACAAGCAGTGCACAGAGCCAGCAGGAGGAGAAGACACCTGTGGAGGATTCGGGAGCAAAGGAGATTCGAAGGATCTCTCTCTCCCTTCCTGGCACAGAAAGGCACAGAATATCATCAGCCTCAGGAGGAACTAAAACCAACCAAAATTTGAGTTTTCTCTCCTCATATAAAAAGAGAGGAAAAAGGAAAACTCTCTGGGCTTATGAGATGGTATCAGTCACTGTGCTCTTCTGCACCAGGACCCCGGCCAGCTGGATTTTGCTGCTCCCACCAGAGAAGACCAGATAGCTGGGAGCACAAGGGACTGCCTCAGGACCTCAGTTTTCTCATGTGTAGAATGACAGTAATAATTCAAGCCTTCCTACCCTGGCCAGGTGTGGTGAGAAGTACATGAGAACCACTTTGTACTACAACGTGGAACTTGAAGAAATAATACAATAACAAGTTATAGGAATGGGCACTGCCCAGTGGAAACACACGCACATGGAATGTGGTCTGAGCAGTTAGAATACGCTATCTCAAGTGGGCCAGCGTGGGCATCACAGAGGGCACAAATGCTGTGTTAGAAAGCCCTGACCCGCAGTGCCCAAAACACAAGGACCTGGAGAAGAATCTTATTGTAATTATTATGCTTGCTTTAAATCAGCATCATCAAACGGCCCCACGCTTGTCACATAAGCTGCCTGCACGGCTCCTTAGCACAATGAGGTGCTCTGTCCTCAACCAAGTAAGACTATCTTCTCTTGTCCTCCCACTTCTGTTTAAAGCAACTCTTGAGAATGCTTCCAAGCCAGCAAGATTAGAGAGCGTTTCCGGCATCAGCAGAAAGAATGGGTCTCCACTTCGCTGGCAGATCTACTGTGGGGAGCCCTTCAACAGTGTTTTGCTTGTGGGTTTTAATTGCAATTCCAAATAGTGAGAGAAAAAGAGAAATTCAAAGCTCTGGTTAGAAGTTTTAGCCAAACAAAAGTTAAATGAGATTTTTTAAAAAATGCTTTCTGAAATGATAAAGTAACTCAATACAAAAATTGATCATAATAACAGCTTCCTACTTTAGGGTGGAATGTCGTATCAGGATCATCCCTGTCTCCCATGTTGTTTTCTTCCGATAGGTCCAGTGACTGGCACTTAGGGCACCATTGAGAGTGGGGGTGGGAGGCAATAAACCACATGCAGGAAAAAAACAATGGCAGGATAGAAATAATTTCCAGGACACCTGCCTTTAATCAGTACTATACTTCTCCCAAATCTTCGTTGCCCATAATAAAGTTATGTGTTTATCTGGTCTACTAAGTTTGTCCAACAGGGCTATGTCCAGATGACAAAACGAATTGATTTCTTCAACCAAATCAGTCATTTCTATGAAAATAAAATCAATGCAAGCAAAATTGACAGGTGTACTTGTAATTAGTTTCTCATCTTCTTGTCTGTCTTTATTCTGCTTCACAAAGCCTCACCCTTGGTTTGCATAGTAGGCTAGAGGTTCCCAGTGAATGCCTGTCATACAGACATTGGCCAGAAAACACACAGCAGAGCCAACCGTGAACTCCATGAGTGTAAACTATTTTACGGATATTTTCTTGCCCAATAAAATACAGCATCAATGACATTATGTTTTAAGATCTGACTCTAAGAATATGAAATAAAATAGAATGTTTTGGAGTTTATTACTTGAAATAATTTCCACTTTCATTAGAGGCAATGGGTTGGTGTGTTTTATATCACATATCACCTCCAGATGCCCACACAGGTGTTTTGCTGGCTTTGATTTCATGTTATGTCTTTTTTACATTTTTATAGAGGGTCTGCACTAGGAAATAATCAGATGAAATAGGCTTTCGGAATCATTTCTAAAACTGGAGTTGGTGATATTTACTAGATCATCCGTGTTCTTTGTGTAAGGAAACAAAATATCTGCACTATACAAATTTAGTTTTGGGGAAAACATTTTTGTGGGTATTTTTTAGCAAAGCAACACTGAGCAAAAAAAATAAAGCTGGAGGTATTACTCTACCTGACTTTAAACTATACTACAAAGCCACAATAACCAAAACAACATGGTACTGGTATAAAAACAGAGACACTGATCAATGGAATAGAATAGAGCACCCAGAAAT
>NW_007732958.1:91622-94467 GCF_000696425.1 Galeopterus variegatus | reverse complement strand
AAAGCTATAATAACCAAAACAACATGGTACTGGTATAAAAACAGAGACACTGATCAATGGAATAGAATAGAGCACCCAGAAATCAATCCACTCACTTACTGCCATTTGATCTTTGACAAAGGCACCAAGCCTATTCACTGGGGTCGGGACTGCCTCTTCAGCAAAGGGTGCTGGGATAACTGGATATCCATATGCAGGAGATTGAAACTAGACCCATACCTCTCACCATATAGTAAAATCAACTCAAAATGGATTAAAAAATTTTGCAAGTAAATTTAAAATGTTTCTATTCTAAGAAGATGTTTGCAAAATTAAAGTTTAAAAATTAAACTTAAAAATTAAGTTTGCAAAATTAAATAGAAAACTTAAAGATACTGTACTGCTTAAGCAAAGTAATGTGCTTAATTCTGATATCAGAAATCATACTTCTTTCCAATGGGTTGTTTAAATTTATAATTAAATAGCTTATTGTATTATTATACTGATTATCATTCTGTGAATCTTCTCAAGATTGATATAAATCTTCACTAGATATCCATTCCATTTTATTAAAAGCATTCGAAGCAGCTGTTCTATCTCATTTAAAAAGTGTTATGAAACTTAAATTAAATTCCCAGATGTAGATAATAACATCTACTTTTTTATGAAGCAGTCACTTGAAAATCTGAGAGAAAAGGCAGATCCTTAGATTCAGGGCAAAATAAAAAAAAAACATAATAAAGGGCTTTACAACTATGGAAAGATGAGAAAATTATAATTCTTACCAGATCATATAAAAATGAAAAGCTCATTATAACAAATTATATAAACATTCTTTATAAACAAAACAATAACAGTAGGAGTATTGCTTTCTTAAAAAAAATAAAATGATTATATTTTATAATAGAAGAGAAAAATTAAAGAGATAATTCAAAATATAAAATTCTAACTTTATTTCTTAATATAAGCAGAGCACTTCATTGTCTACAAAACCTTTCTACTCTCACAAAGTTTGTTGTGGAAACAAAAATATTGTTAAAAATAAGGACGGTGAATAATTCTGAGATATTTATCGTGAAGGTCATGGTCTCTACAGCACATCTGCCACCCTGATAAAAAAGAGCAAAAGGAAAGGAAACCACATTTTCTGAAGACCTACTATTTGCTGATCACATCAACATAGATTCCTTCAATTAATTTTCAAACCAAATCTGGGAGGCAAAACACAACTCAGGGACTTTGAACAGAGCAGCCTAGTTCATGTTAATTTATGAGTGACGAGGCCAGAATTCATGATCAATATCCCAAATTCACTTACTTGAACAAATTCATGATGATATTTTAAATGGTCTGTGGGAACATGAAGCAAAGAAATGCTAAGTTTATTAAATGTAAAAGATTATTACTCACACTTAGAATGCATCCTTCTTCCTTTCTGGCTTTTTTTTCCTCATAATATCATGATGTTATTACACTGGGGTAAATTTCTTTATAATGTTTTCTTGGCAAATAAATAGAAACATAATTGGCAACCCTACATTGGTCTTTANTCCTTGCTGTGCCCCAGTGTTCCCCCGGTATCCTCATCTCCCCTGTCACCCATACTCCAAACACTTCCCATGGGGTGGGCCATGTGCTGGTCCTTTGCGATGACTCACCAGCCTCTGAGTGGCTCCTTTTTTTCAGTTGTTGTGGCTCCTTGCTCTTGTGTGGGTCCACGGGAACCCTGTAAGTGGCGTTGCTGGCCTGGGGGCCACCAAGGGCCTCTTCTTCCCTGCCGCCTCCAAGCAACTTCATATGAAGGGCACAGCAGCAGGTTCGCCAGCTCCTGCTCCGTGTGCTCACCCCCTCCAGCCTTGAAGCAGCTGGGGCTTGAGATGCTCGGAGTGGTCCTTTGTTTCTCTCATCATGGCTTCTCCCGCCTTCATGAACTGTGTAGATCTCTCCTCTTCTTCCCTGAGCTCTAGCATCAAACTGTCACTTCCAAGGCGTCTGAGCTCTTGGCTGTCATACCCTTCTCAGGTCAGGGTTTCTGCACATTTCCACTTGCAGTTACAACNATGGGCTGGGGTCATGCTTTGTATGGATTGTGCTGCTACTTTGTAAATCAATAAATCACTAGTAAAGGCACTGAGATAATCTGGGAGTCTGAAGTGAAAGGAAATTCCTGAATGGCGTGTGGAAGTGGAGCTCGATTTCAGAGCAGAGCAGGTAACACTGACTGCATGTCCTTGACTGTGACAGCCGAGCTCCCAGAGCATCCTCCTCACGGGGGCGGGGGCCTCCAGGGCTCCGAGGGGGCCGTGGGAATTTGTTCGGCTCTGAAGCCTGACTCTGTGGTCACTGAGCGGCTGACTTTGGCCTCTGTCCCATGTCAAAAGCTGACATCTCTCCCCGATTGCGAGCATTTTGAGTTTTCAAAGAATAGACTCATACAACTTGTCAATTGTCTTAGTTTTTAAAAATGCAATTTATTTTCTTTTTGTCTCTAAATTCTGCTCATCTTTCTTCAGCCACATCAGTTTTGCTTTTGGTCTTCTGTGGGATGTAGGTTGAACTGGAAGATATTTGTGGTTAGGACAAATACGGTTTTATTGGGATAATAAACAGTTCATCGGGAAGGCTTTGGAACTGTGAACATTTAAACAGTTCTCACTAAGCTTTTTACCTACTCGAAGGTGTTTTTTTTTTTTTTTTTTTTTTTTTCCGCCCCTCCTCACCTACTTTATATTCAAAGTCCTGGACTCGCTCCCATAAGTTACACGCTGCCCATTCCTCCTAATGCAGAGATCTATGTATGATCCTAAAGAACCTACTAGCCAATTATTTTTCTACCTGTGGGGTCTTTTTATTTCCGTGTGTAATG
>NW_007732958.1:88484-89965 GCF_000696425.1 Galeopterus variegatus | reverse complement strand
TTTTTTTTTTTTTTTTTTTTTTTCCGCCCCTCCTCACCTACTTTATATTCAAAGTCCTGGACTCGCTCCCATAAGTTACACGCTGCCCATTCCTCCTAATGCAGAGATCTATGTATGATCCTAAAGAACCTACTAGCCAATTATTTTTCTACCTGTGGGGTCTTTTTATTTCCGTGTGTAATGTGGGGCATCATCTTGAATCTTTTAGCAGATGGCAGCGGAATCCCCAACCTTCTCTTAGTGTTCAGGTGGACAAGTGCCTTGACCCAGCATTGGAAGAGGCGAGGCCTGGAGGGCTCGGAGCGAGTGTGGAAATGCTCTGTGGGGAGCACAGCAGAGGGGGACCGAGAGGAGGACAAACAGAAAGGCGGTGGAGCCCAGGGGGAGCGGGAAGCTCACAGTTCCCCATGCAACTGCTCCCCGAAAGTGGGCTGGGCTTTGCAGCGGGGTCTGACTGGCCCTGGGGTGCCCTGGAGGGAGGATGTAGAGACGGAGGAGACACAGGCTCAGGAGGAAGGGGCCGAAAGTTGCCAAAACGGGAGGAAGGGCTTGGGGCTCTCGCAGTCTGTGAAATTGGGGGTTCCAGCTGGGGGTTCCAGCCTGATTCACCTCCCGCTCTGAGGGGCTGGAAGGCCACAGTCGCCACTGAGCTGTGCAGCGGGTGTGAAGGGACAGGCCGAGGGTCCTCTCTCCCCAGACACATCCATTTCCAGCGCTGTGCTGGAAGGGCGGCCCCCTCAGGAAATGCCCCAGCACCTCGGGGCCACTGTTCTTACGTAAGCTAAGTCCCCGAGAAGCTGTTGGGAATAAATGAACTCAGCAGTAGCTCAGGGGACACGTTACAGGTTGAATTGTNCGTACTCAATTAGAGTGGGCCCCAGAGCCAACGGCTGGGTCCTTAGAAGGAGAGAAAAGACAGAGACAGAGAAACACAGGGAGACGGCCCTGTGAAGCCACAAGGAGAGACGAGCGATGCGGCCACAGCCCGGGAGCACGTGGGACGCCAGAGCTGGAAGAGGCAGGACGGACCCCCTAAGGCTGCTGCTGGAGGGCGGCCCTGCCCCTCCTTGGCCTCCAGAACTGCGAGGGAATGCGTTTGTTTTGCCTTAAACCTCCCAGTTTTTTTTTCTTATTTTGTGACAGCAGCCCTAGGAAACTGCTGCAGGATGGAAACAACGCAGAAGGCTGGAGGGACGGGAACCTGGGTGCCTCTGTCTTCTTCTCCTGTCCACAGAATGTCTCTTCCGTAATCAAAGTCGTCCTATTGACATTGTTATCATTTCCAAATGCTGCTGTTGTAGGTAGTTTGCTATATATTTTTTATCTTAAATATGCATAAAAGAACGTATGAATTTTTTCTCCACTTGGTCAAATAAAATCTTTTCTAAGAGCATTCCAAATGGTAAAAAGAAATTCTTCCAATAACGTTGCTGTTTGTGGTGTGTCATTTAATGCTCAACCAAAGAATTTCTCAAATAAAT
>NW_007732958.1:85322-87916 GCF_000696425.1 Galeopterus variegatus | reverse complement strand
AATAACGTTGCTGTTTGTGGTGTGTCATTTAATGCTCAACCAAAGAATTTCTCAAATAAATAAGTAGAAATGTTTCTTGAACTAGTAGATTTTTTTTTCTTTTGCAGCTGGAACGCCTTTGATAGGGTTGGCATTTTAACACCCTTCCAATTCCTGGCCCCAGCAGAGGAGACAAAACTGAGAATTTGTAACTGACACCCTCAGGACTGGGGTGCACAGCTGAACCTGACAGTGCACGACTGAAGCTGAAACTATTTATTCCAAGTTGTAAAATGCGGCTTTCTCTTAAAGTGCTCGCATATTGTGCTGAGGATAGTGACAACGTTCTGCTGGGGGCATTGGCTCAGCGTGGCCAGTGAAGGATGCTCTGACCGTAATCGGCCAGGTGGCCCTGGGCAAACGACAACCGGTCCGCCTCCTAAATCCACAAAATAAAAACCATAAAGTCTCTCCTCTTTCTCATCAAGAAATTTGTGTAAAATAAGTATAGTCCGTCCACAAGCTTCGTTAAACACTTAAATCTCTCAGAAAGAGCCAACGCATCCCAGGTTCTCACAGCAAGGACAAAGTTGGGACACAGGATTGGGAGGCTGACCTCGGACACCTGAGACCCAGGAGTGGATGCGCTCCAGGCCCAGCACGGCTCTCAGGCACCCGCAGGTGTCTCTCGTGCCTTCCCTGGCCTGGGCGAAGGAGGTGGCCTGCCTGACACTCGGGGACTGAGTGTGGCCGAGACACTCGGGGATGAGATTCCCGGCGGGGAAGTGGCCGTCCTGGCTCGCTCTCGGGGTCTGGTTAGCGCTGCTCGGTGCAGGAGGCCGGCGTGGTGCAGCTCTGCTGCGGGAGACTGCTCAGCAGCAGGACAACCCTCGGGAGGACGCTAGGGAGGACGCTTGGGAGGACGCTCGGGAGACTGCTCAGCAGCGGGAGGACCCTCGGGAGGACGCTAGGGAGGAAGCTCGGGAGACTGCTCGGCAGCAGGATGACACTTGGGAGGACACTCGGGAGACTGCTCAGCAGCGGGAGGACACTCGGGAGGACGCTAGGGAGGATGCTCAGGAGGACACTCAGGAGACTGCTCAGCAGCGGGAGTACGCTCAGGAGGACATTCGGGAGGACACTCAGGGACTGCTCAGCAGCAGGAGGATGCTCGGGAGGACACTCGGGAGACTGCTCAGCAGCGGGAGGACACTCGGGAGGACGCTAGGGAGGATGCTCGGGAGGACACTCAGGAGACTGCTCAGCAGCGGGAGGACGCTCAGGAGGATGCTCGGGAGGACACTCGGGAGACTGCTCAGCAGCGGGAGGACGCTCAGGAGGACATTCGGGAGGACACTCAGGGACTGCTCAGCAGCAGGAGGATGCTCGGGAGGACACTCGGGAGGACGCTCGGGAGGACGCTCGCTAGCTCCGTGTCCCGAGCACCGCCTCTGCCCGGCCGCTCCGGAGCGTCTACGCGTTCTCGGAAGAAAGGGAGTTTGTTGCATTGCGAGGCCGGGGTCTGGCCCTGCCTCCTGTTTGCTGTCCCTCTGTGGCGTCTTCTGTGTCTGGGTGTGTAGTGGTGGCGCAGGACGTGCCGCGTGTCACCGCGGGGTGGCCTTGACTTCTCTAGGCAATAGAGGTTAGAGTTTTATTTGATGTCTTTTTAGAAAACGTTTTGAAGGAACTGTGAAATCATCTCTTCAGATCTGACCTATTCCAGAGGTTATTTGGAAACATCCTCGTCTCTCACTTGGAGCCGTCTGCTGGTGACGAGCGTCGCGGTCGCGGACGACACACCTGCAGCGCGGCCCCCGCGGCCCCGCCCTGCTGGCTCCCGTGCGTGTGTCGCGTGCTGTCCCAGCTCTCTGCTCTGACTCTCCAGCACGTCGTTCCCATCGTTTTATGCCTCGTTCCGGTCATCAGAGTCCAGACCCCGTGTCCCGGGAACTACCCGCACCAGCGGGTGACACGAGGGACGCCCCCGCTGAGGATCAGAATTCACAGCGGCTCCGGGCCCTTCAGGCGCAGCTGCTCAGCGCGTAACCTGCCCAGAGTCCCTTTTGTTAAGACGCAAATTGTCGAGGTCGTCCAGAGTTTCCCCTGAGGGCCGGGGAGGGACACGTGTCTCTGAGCGTCCTTCCCAACCTTTGCGGAGCCCCGAGGTGGCGAGGGCCACCCAGACAGGGCTCTTGTGCGGGGGCCCGGGCACCTTGCAGGCGTCCGCGCGCCCCTGCAGGACCCGAGCAGGCTCTGGGCGGGCCAGCAGCGAAGCTCTTGGTCACCTGCGGTGACGGGAGCGGTAAGCCCCGTTCGTGACCGCGACTCCGGATGGCGGTCCTGACGCTCCCCGCCTGGCATGGCCGGCTGGTCAGTGCGCTCAGGCCCGTGCAGTCTGCGTCCTCCCAAATCAGGGACGCGCCCCGCCGGAGGGACTGCGAGGGCGCCAGAGCTGCTGTCACCACTGTAAGTCCACGAGCATGTCCACGGCTCTGTAGCTCGTGAGCACCCTGCGTCCTCCGCACCCTGCCCTGCCCGCCCGCGCTCCTTCCTGGCCCGGCTGCACCTGCCCCTGCTGGGTGCGCCACTGCCCCTGCCCCTTCCGTCCCTCCCGA
>NW_007732958.1:81946-84516 GCF_000696425.1 Galeopterus variegatus | reverse complement strand
CCTGACCTCCCACCTCTTCTATCCCAGACAACGGTCACCTGGCAGACTGCGCCCCACGCCGGCTCGCTGAGGCCCACTGCGACCCCTGTGCCAGCCCCCGCCCTGCGCACCTGCTAGCGACAGTCAGCAGCGCCCACCACGGGGCACCCCGAGCTCAGGACCTGCTGATCCCGGACAGCGGCTTCTAGAACCCAGGGGACAGTCCGCGCGTGTCTGGTGCCCAGCACAGCTGCGAGAAAATACAACTTCTCAGTATTTCTTATACATACTTAAATGTTTTCCTGAGAAGAAATGAGTTTTCCTTGACAGGATCCTGCGGTGGAAGGACTCCTCGCCGCCAGGCCCTCCTGTCCCTCAGAGCTTTGGAAATGAGGCGTCTGTGAGAAACAGACCTTTAGTCACTCTAGGGTCTCAGGGGGCATCCCCCTGGGGGTCTCCCCAGCCAGGGAAGGAAGGGTCTCTCCGGGTGAGATGAGGGGCCCATGTCTCTGTTGGGTCTTCATGTTTTAGCAAGTTCAAGTCCTAACATTAGACAGGTCAGCTTTTTTTAGACAGCACATATTGCAGGGTCGTTTTAAACAGAGAAAAGATGGACTCAGCTGCTCCACAAAGCCACACGTTTCCATTTCCGAAGCGCTCCCCTGCGGGCACTGGCCTGCACCCCGCCTTGCCCAGGGCACCAGGTGCATTGGAGCAGAGTTTTTAAAATCTCAGCTTTCCAATCACAATCCACAGGCAGCCTTTATTGCTATAAACAAAAGAAGAAATATTAAGGGAGAAGGAGAAAAGTGCTGACCAAAATGGATGTGTTCGCTTTTTTCCATCAAATCATATTGGGTTGAGAAAGGGCAATTATGGAAAACAGCAGGGAAACAAGCTTTTCTTGTAACTGTTCCCACGATTCGCTGAAATGCTCTCACTGTGCACGCAGGAACTAATAATCCCCACGGAGTCACAGAAGCTGCTAAAACCCAGGGTGGTCTGAGGCTGGCATCGCGGCCCCCAGCACGCTGAAAGTGACTGCATGTGTGGCTGGGACCAGGACAATTTGGGGTTTGTGTAGTGTGGTTTAATTCACAAAAGAAAACTCCCTTTAATCAAGCAGCAGGAATGCCATCCGTGCAGTGAGCTGCACTGCCCGCTCTGTGGCTCTAAGCCGCATCTGCTGCGGTCAGGGACCAGCGTCCCCAGGCTCTGTCGGTGGCACATGCAGCCCTCTGTCCTGAGGTCTGTGACCCCTCTGCTGCAGGCTGGGCACCTGAGATGGGCACTGGCTCCAACAGGAGCTCACACCTGTGGGCCTCACACCTGTGCCCACACAGGCCCCGGAAGGGCTGAGCAGGGCCAACCTCCCCCGTGGGATTCCAGGTGGTGTTTGGACACTCCTAATGTGCCTACCCTGTGACAGCGTGGCTCCTTCCTGCAGTGGGACTACAGGGTGGCTCTGTCCCTCTGCCTGCCTCAGACCCTGGGCACTTCACGTCTCTGAGCACACTCATCTGTCAAAGGGCAACAGCACGTGTACAATTGTGTCACAGGTGATTCTGTCAAGTCGGTGTGAGCTGCTGTCATGGCCTCTCAGAGCTGGCGACTTTTGGTCTCTGGAGGGAAGGGTGCCTTGATCTTTCTGGGAAGCCATTACTCATCAGGCTTCATGAGCCGGAAACAGTTCCAGGTAATCTTCATTCGTTCTTGTAAAAAAAGTATTTATAAAAAACTTTTTGACTGGAAGAACACTATAGGCAATGGCCTACCTTTCCCGTAACAGGCTGCCTGTAATAATAAAACAGAAAGAAGAAACCCATGTCTTCAGAATTCGAAATCTCACCGTTGATTTAGATGCAGCATTGGTAGACAGTGGGGACAGGTGGCCGGAGGGGACAGGTGGGTGGAGGGGCCATGGGTCTGGTCCACTCAGCTGCTGTGCTTCCTTTAAGAAATATCTGCACTTCTCAAACCCCTCAGCCTGAGGTTACAGAGGCATTTAGACAGCTAACCACCAGCTCCACCACCCCCAGGAGAAAAGTTCTAGCCATCAAAGATACATCTGTGCTATGTAATCACTAAGAAAGGTTGAGGAAAAGACGCAGTAACCTGCGCTACGTTGGTGAGGAAGCAAAATTTGTAATAGCCAAAAAACAACAAAAACAACAACAACAAAAAACTTTCTGAAGGCTTTTTTCTTTCAGTGTATCTTAAAGATAAAATTAAGTTTATTATAAAGGACACGTGACAAGGGGGAAGAATGTAAATTCACAGCCAGGATGTAAATATGCAGCCAGGATGTTCAGTATTACCACCAAACGTGTCCTCCAAATTGATTGTTTTCTATTTTCTGTACATTCTGTTCATGCATTAGCAGGAACACCTTAGGTCAAAGCAGTTATCCAGTAAAGAACTTTAAATTGTCCTATTTGGTTTCTACTCCATATCCTCCCCCTTGGTCAATCCTTGGGGAGCACCCACTCACTAGAGCAACTGGGCCTGTTGAGCCATCTCCCCCTTGAGAAGCACCCACTCACTAGAGCACCTGGCCCTGATGGTCCATCTCCCCCTTAGTCAATCCTTGG
>NW_007732958.1:70564-81117 GCF_000696425.1 Galeopterus variegatus | reverse complement strand
CCCCTTGGTCAATCCTTGGGGAGCACCCACTCACTAGAGCACCTGGGCCTGTTGGTCCATCACCCCCTTGGTCAATCCTTGGGGAGCACCTACTCACTAGAGCACCTCGACCAGAGCTCACCTACTTCTCTGCTCTTTTGTGAGCTGACCCCAGCTGGGGCCAGGGGTCTACCATGGAGCTCTCCTCTGGGTGCACACCCAGGTGGAGGATAAAGCACAGATGGCCTGGAGTCAGGACAAGTGAGGTGAGTCTTCCCCGTCCTGTCTGGGATCCTTCTGAGGCTGAGGAGTCCTGTGAACTCAGGGCCTGCAGTTGGTGTCATGTTGGTTTCTCCCAGTCCTCAGCTTTCAATGTCAACCAGAACCAGCCGTCCCTCATTGCACTAATGTTGCGACTCGGTGGGCATTTCTCCATTTCCTCCTGTCTCTGCTCAGCTGAAATAAAAAAAATCCAGTCCAGCCTTTTGTTTTTCAAACTTGGATTTGCAGCCTTCTTAGGAGTCTCAAGTCCTAGAAGAATTTTTTAATATGTACTTTCATTTTGATGCTAATCTAAGCAAATTATTTTGACCAGTTATGGAGACAAAACCTTTTTCTACAGTGAAGATTTGCAGTTAGAAGATAGTATCTTAGAGTAAACTTCAACTTTTCCTGTATCCTCAGGAGTCCTGGAGAACTTTTTTTCTCTTAATGAAGTTCTACATATTTTCCAAATTTCAAAAATGCTGTCTGTTGTATTCTCATATACCTAATCCTCTTGGTCACTCTTTAGCTCTTGGCTTTTTAAAGAACTGTGGGGTCAGGGAGGGAAGGTCCGCAAGAACTGGGAGCCACAGCCCAGCAGCCCATCCCCCGCACCCTCACAACAGTGCTGAGGAGGTCCGTGAGCTTCCTGGGGCTGCCATAGCAAAGTACCATGAACCAGGGAGCTCAAAATGACAGAAACATATTCTCTTGCAGTTCTGGAGGCTAGAAACCCGCCATCAAGGTGTGGGCAGGGCCATGCTCTCTATGGCAGCTCTGGGGCAGCACATTCCTTTTCTCTCCCAGCATCCAGTGTTTGGTGGCCATCCCATCTTCCTCGGCTTGTGGCTGCATCATGCCAGTTATGTGGCCACCTTCTCCCTGTGTCTTCTGGTCATCCTCCCTCTGTGCTTATCTGTCTCTGTGTCCAAATGTCCCCTCTTGATAAGGACATGAGTCATATTGGAGTAAGGGCCCACTCCAATCACCTCAATTTAACTCAATCACCTCTGTAAAGACCCTATGTCTGAGTAAGGTCACACTCAGGTATTGCAGGTTAGGACTTCAACACACAGACTTGGGAGTCCACAGTTCAGCCGTAACAATAGTTGTCACTCCCCTTTATGGATGAAGAAGCTGAGGTTCAGAGTGTTTAGTTAATGTCCCCAGTTGAGGTAGCTAATAAGTTCTAGTACCAGGCTCTGAATTCATCTCATCCAACCTCAATGTCTGCGGTCTGTTGTCTATGACATGCACCTGTCTGCTGCTAGGCTATTCAGTTTGGAAGGCCTTGAATGCTCTAACCAACAAAGGAGGTCTCTTTCTAATACTCAGCCTGTGTAGCAGAGGGACAGGCCCCTATTTGGGTGGACGTACAGGAAAGCACTGCTTCCCCTGAGGGACACCTATCCCTGCAGGGCAGCTGGTGCCTGCAGAGCCTGGACTGGAACTGCCCCCTCCCTTGCACTGCTGAGGTCACCCTTGACCATGCAAAAACTGTACGATGTGCAGATGCCTGGCAACCTTCCAAGCAGGGAGACACCCACAAACACAGGAGGCAGCCACACCACCCAACACTGGGGTCTGCACAAAAAGTCGTTTCCTTTTTGGGGTCATGGAGATAGACAAATCCAAAGAACCCCGGGAAAGCTTTCTGTCCTAACCATTGGGAATACTGCCAAAATAATAACAACAACAGCAGCTCAGGGGTAGATAGGTAAATACTACTTAAATATTTCAGGAAGAAATAGAAGCTGGTGATTGAGCTACTTCTTCAAAATACTAAAATCGCACCTGTAGGACTCGTATCACCAGCCCGGTGGTGAGATTCCCACATCAAGTGTGCAGTGGGGGGGGGGGGGGCCCCTTTTTACTGCCAAAATAATAACAACAACAGCAGCTCAGGGGTAGATAGGTAAATACTACTTAAATATTTCAGGAAGAAATAGAAGCTGGTGATTGAGCTACTTCTTCAAAATACTAAAATCGCACCTGTAGGACTCGTATCACCAGCCCGGTGGTGAGATTCCCACATCAAGTGTGCAGTGGGGGGGGGGGGGCCCATTTTGCTTTTAAGGTATAGTTGAAATCAGCACCAGGAGAAGAGAGGGAGATGCGGAGGGGGAGTCTGAACGTGGGCCGGGGGAACACGAGGGACACGCCTCACCCGGAAGCTCCCAGGTGTCGGGCGGGATGGGGGTGCTGGACACTGATGTGCAGGGGGCGTCGGCAGGATGCAGGGAGCAGGGGTGAAGCGGGGGCAGGGAAGGACCAGAACGCAGTCCACGCACCTCACATCTGCTGCCTGGGCATGTCCCACCGCCTGGTCTCAAGGGGCACATGTTTTTGTGCTTTCTTTCCCTTTTTCCTCATAAAGTTAACCTTCATATGCACCATTCTGAAGACTCTATTCTTACACAGGAGACAAAGGAATGGGTGAAGAGGTAAGGCAGTCTGCACGGAGACAGCTAATATGGCAGCACTTCCAAGTTAAATCCTGTGCTAGGATCACAGAAGTTACAAAGCACGTGATTCCATGGCCTTTCAATGATCTCACAGGAAACCACCAAACCCCGTGGCAGGCAAGGGGGTAAGGAATTCTGGAACGTGTAGCCTTCTGTCCAAATGACCTTCAAAACAAACAGATTTACTTGATCTATAAGTATGATCAGCTCAGTGATCACGGTAGATGATATAAATTCCATCTCCCTTTTCAGTAAAAAAATAAAGTTAACCCGAGCTGTTCCACCATGACCTTTAGTTGGGATGGAAGACAGAGCAAGCCCCCAGTACTCTAAACCGAGGGCAGGCAGGGCCGAGATGTTTCTGCCTGATCAGTGCTGACCCCACGGAGACCTCCACCGTCCACAGCAAGACGGTGAGATGAACGTCTGTGTCAGTCACCCGCACATTCGTAATGTCCATAGCACGAGTCATCTAAGCAGAAGTGTACAGACGAAGTACAAGGGGAATCTCGTACACACGTGGACGAACGTTGGTTTCACGAGTCGATACTCGGTTCTTCTTCATACGGCCACGCATCTTCACATTCTTTGTCAATTTTCAGAACTGGATTTTATCAGAATAAAAACATCATGGGCTGGCCGGTTAGCTCAGTTGTTTAAAGTGTGGTGCTGATAACACCGAGGTCCCGGGCTCAATTGCCGTATGGCCAGCTGCCCAGAAAAAAAAATAAAAATAAAAAGTTGGGATTTTAGCAAGTGCACTGTTCCCAGAGTAGCTACGCGAGGGCTTCCCCATCGCTCTCGCTTGCTCCTCTCACAGCAGACCAGCGCGGGACCTCCTTGCTGCTCCTTGCACCCGCTGTGTGGGTATCCGCGCTCAGCACGTGTAGATTTATGCTGTTTTCCTTCTCTGCGCAACGCATCTGTGTGGGTATTTGGATGTTTCATTCTCAGAGAACAGCTGTCCTCACACACCATACCTGTCACTTTAAAATCACCTTTCAATGTGCAGGACACCAGGTTGGAAGCTGCAGGTTATGCAGAAGAGAAAACGTAGTGCCCAGCCAACGTCACCATCAGTGTGAGTCAGGACAGGGTAGAAACTCCTCCCCTGTGCTCAGGAGGGGACGGATCCTCCTGGGTGGGGACTGGGACCAGGAGAACGATGGAGGCCTGGCGGCAGCATCATTTGGATGCCACATTAGAACCCAGAGCTGCCACCAAAAATGACCATAAACTGAGGGGCTTACAACAGCAGAACTTCACTCTCTCCCTGGTCTGAAAGCCACAAATCTAAAATCAAGGTGTCAGCAGGGTCATGCTTTCTCGAGGGGAAAAAGAGGGGATCTTTCCCTCTCTCTTCCAGCCCCTGGTGGTGGCATCAGTCCTCGCCTTGTAGACGCCCCCTGTCCCCTCCCACAAGTCTGTGTCCCAATCTCCTCTTCTTATGAAGACGCCATCATATCGTGTCAGGGCCTACCCTGGTCACCTCTTCCTAACTTGATTACATCAGCAAAGACCCTGTTTCCAAATAAGGTCACACTGCAGGCTCTGGTGGTTAGAAATAGCACACCTGCAACATGCCCTTTTGGGAAACACGATTCAGCCCAGGACAGCTCCTTGGCCATCATGCCTTCCAGTGATGGAATCTGGAAAGTCACACTGTGACTCTCACACTGCTCCCTCAGCGACCCCTGAATTCAAAATGAAAATAAAGAAACATACGACAGAAGGAAGTAGTATTTTCTCTTGTAACTCTTTGCCCAGACAAGCTAGAGAATCATGCAACGTAGCTGAAAATGTTATTAATTCTAGTAGCAGCTTACGTGAGGCGCCATCAGGAACCCAAGCTTTTGTGCAAGAACCTGACATTCGTGATCTTTGACCCCCACAGCACCTCTCCTAGGACTTGAGAACATATTGATCATTTCAGTACTTTGCCACAGTATTACTTATGGTTTTTAAAAATAAGAAATTATCCACATGTTCAACAAGAGGAAAACATTACTTTATTATGGGGTAACCACAGGTTGAACTTTATTGCTTACAATGTATAATACTGAGTGGAAAAAAAAAACCGTCCGATAGATGATCTTATCAGCTTAACTTCTTCCACAAAAGAAAAATAAGCTTTTGCCTTAAGAAAAAAATTTTGTCTTCATCCTCTGCTCCATTAACAACAAACGTTGTCAAGAGATTGTGCTCACGTGCGCCGACCTCCAGTTCCTCTCCTGCCCAGCCCCCAGCCCCTCTGCACCCCGCTCTCCTGGGCGGTGGTGGTGTCACCGCCGAGGCAATCTTCTGGATGTCCCAGGCACCTCTTCCCACCAGACGAAAGCTTTGCCGTGTCTGCCGCTCGCGGAGGCACCTGGGGTAGGTTGCACACAAGTGCTGAACGGAACGGATGACCTGACAGATGGGGCATTAGACAGGCAGACAAGCGCCACATGGAAGTTTGGGTTTCCCATCAACTCTGTGTATCTACTGTCCCTCCCTCCTCTGAAGACAACATCTGCCCTGTCCTGCTCTGAGCAGCTCAGGTCATCCCGTCAGTGAATTTGAACTTTATCTCTGCTTGTGAACGTGTCAAGAGTTGTAGCAGGGGGATTGGCTACTTCAATCCCGATTTTGAGAAACAGTTTATTCTATTTTTATATTTATTTACTTGTTTTTTATTAGCATATTCATTGTTACAAGTCATACTTACTCTTTATGCCCCTTATCTAATCTCTCTCCTTCCCCCGCCCCCATAAAAATCATAGATTTGTTCTCTCGATCTGATCGACTAACTGTTCCTCTGCTGGTTTGTTGCCCAGATGATCCGTCCAGTGCTGGGACAGGTGTGATCAAGTCCTCCCGTGTTGTCGTACATCAGATGCTTCTTCTGTTACTATGGAGTGTGGACCTCCTCCTATTTATTTATTTTTCTTGTCTCTGCTGGTGCCTCTCCTTGTGTCAATGCAGTTGAGAGCTTGGCGTGTCATCTGCACGGTGGCTGTAACTGTTGCTATAGACTAGCTGCTTTTGTGGCAGCCATGGCAATTGTGGCTATGGTGAGCTACCCATGTGGAAATGGCATTTTTGATGTGCTCTTTACCTGGTTGCGGCTGGGCTAGGCTTCCCCTGGCTCTATGCCTCATTCTAAGGTATTGTTATGGAGTAGTTAGGGGTGTGAAGGAGAAGGGAAGATGGAGGGGAAATAGGATGGTTAGAGGGGGAAGGAGGAGAGTGTGATCGAGGCCCATGGCCCCCTCTCATTCTGGCAGGAGGACCCAGGGGCTTCTAGCTGCAGCTGGGTCATCACTGGGCTGGAGGCAGATGTCAGGAGAGTGTGGCTGAAGTCCTCGCCCCCCCACTGCCCTGGCTCAGGAGCTTGGGGCACTTCCTGTGGTAGCTCAGTGGTTGTTGCTGGGCTGGTTGTGGGTGTGTGGGGCATGGCTGAGGACCCTGGCCCAACCCCCTCCCTGACTTGGGAGCCCACGGGGCTTCTGGTCCTTCTAGGTTTTATAGGTATTCTTTGATGGGATTAGCCCTTTACTAGTTCATATTAAACTTTGTCTCGGATCTGTGCGTATTTTGTTTTTTTCTTTCAGTTCTGTGTTGGATTATTCACTGTTTCCACCACTTAAAGTCTGCTTAATTCTAAAATGGAGGAGCTTCCTGTGGGGACCAGCACTTGAGCTCTGTGGTTGAGCTAAATTGCTTCATTACTGCTAATTCTCTGGAGAAGACTTTTTGTGCAGTTTAGGTTTTAATTGTTGACCTTATAAGCACTTCTGGGTCTCGTGAGATCCAGTGCACCTGGGTAGTGTGGAAACTCTGGTGTGGACCTGAGTCTTTTCAGCAAACTGCACCCCCTACCATTCTATATTCCTGATCCGTCTCCACCGACTGGGTCTGTGCTGACTGGGGGGCAGATCAGCTGTCCATGCTGTGCCCCAGTGTTCCCTTGGTGGCCCATCTCTCCCACACCCTGCACTCCAAACACTTCCCATGGGATGGGCCATGTGCTGGTCCCTTGCAGTGACTCACTGGCCTCCAAGTGGCTCCTTTTTTTCAGTTGTTGTGGCTTATTGCTCCTATGTGGGTCCACAGGAACCCCATTAGTGGTCTTGCTGACCTGGGGGCCACCAAGACCCTCTTCTCCCCTGTCGCCTTCAAGCAACTTCATACAAAGGGCACAGCAATGGCTTTTACCAGCTCCTGCTCCATGCGCTCAGCAGCTCCAGGCTTGAAGCAGCCCAGTCTTGAAATGATGGGAGCAGTCCTTTCTTTCTCTCATCATGGATTCACCTGCCTTCATGAACTCTGTAGCTCTCTCCTCCTCTTCCCTGAGCTCTAGCAGCCATGCTTGGCTATTGTTGCTTTTAATAGTAGTAGTTATAAACTGGTTGATTTGTGGGAGAGAGTAATGCTGAGGATCATCTATTCCGCCATCTTAACCAGAAGCCTAAATGTTAGCCTCTATTTTTAAATTCACATGATTCAAGAGCATGGGATTTATGGCAAGTAATTTAAAGCATGTTAAAAACCACACCATATGCTCACATGCGGCAGCCTGGAATGTCTCAGAGAATCTGTGCAGAAAGTTTCACCCCATGTCACCAGGTATTTTACCTAGGAAGGCCTTACACCTCCCAAACTTCCCTGCTATTAAAATCCTTTTTAACAGAAGAAAATGGGTTGCTCTTATTTCTATGAGCTCATCACACCTTCATCTCTGCAGACATGAGTGAATGGAGCAGTCATTGGGCTTTTTGGAGAGATTGTTCAAAGCATCCAAAGGATCCTACGGTTGTAACAGATTTGTCAATGGACATTCCAGCTGCTCATCACTGCACCTTGCAGGCCTCTTAAATCCAGAATTTTAAGACAAGTGACCACTTAGGTATGGAAGGACTGGAGGAAAATGTCAACAGTGCAGCTTTTGTCGGTGGAAGCCTGCCAGACGCTATCAATATCAGAAATGGTAGTTAAATCCTCACTGCCTACCTCATCAATCCATGAAAAAATAAATAAATGAACTCTAATGTCTTTCAAGATCATAATATATCACTATAAGAAGAAGCATCATGGATATAAGTACACAGCTGAGTTATGTTTTAAAAATGAACTAACAAGTCTCAGTTGTTTTAAATTTCAGACTTGGGGCTTTGTAAGAGAAAGATGGTTTCCTGATATTTGGGGTTCCTGAGTAGTGATTCGAAGGGCCATGTAAGAGGGTTTTCTCTTTAAAGGGAAACTTAATTCTGGTCTTATTCTACCAAGATATGTTTTGCATTCAGAGATTTTTGCTTTCCTTAGTGTTATTTCACAACATCCCCAAACACTCTTAAGTCAATAGAGTTAGAAAATGAAAGCTCATGGGTGGGCCTGGTTGGTTACCTCAGTTGATTAGAGCACGGTGCTAATAACACCAAGGCCCGGGGTTCAACCCCTGTACTGGCCAGCTGCCAAAAATAGATAACAGCTCAAAGTGAAAACCAGGGCCTTTGGTTTTAAAAATACAATTCCTTGTGCCTTCTTAGTTTTTCACATTTGATTTAAAATAATGATCTGACACAAGAAATCTACACCATCATCACCATCATCATCACCATCGCCACCATCACCATCATCACCATCATATCACCATCATCACCATCACCACCATCACCATCATCACCATCATATCACCATCATCATCGCCATCACCATCATCATCATCACCACTGTCATCGCCACCATCCCCATCATCACCCTCATATCACCATCATCATCATCACCATCATATCACCATCATGATCACCATCGCCACCATCACCATCATCACCATCATATCACCATCATGATCACCATCGCCACCATCACCATCATCACCATCATATCACCATCATGATCACCATCGCCACCATCACCATCATCACCATCATATCACCATCATCATCGCCATCACCATCATCATCATCACCACTGTCATCGCCACCATCCCCATCATCACCATCATATCACCATCATCATCATCACCATCACCACCGTCATCACCATCATCACCATCACCATCATCACCATCATATCACCATCATCATCACCATCACCATCATCACCATCATATCACCATCATCATCGCCATCACCATCATCATCATCACCATCATATCACCATCATCATCACCATCGCCACCATCACCATCATCACCATCATCACCATCACCACCATCCCCATCATCACCATCATATCACCATCATCATCGCCATCACCATCATCATCATCATCACCATCACCATCATCATCACCATCACCATCATCATCATCACCACCGTCATCACCACCATCCCCATCATCATCATCACCATCACTATCATCATCATCACCATCACCATCATCATCATCACCACCGTCATCACCACCATCCCCATCATCATCATCACCATCACTATCATCATCATCACCATCACCATCATCATCATCACCACCGTCATCACCACCATCCCCATCATCATCATCACCATCACTATCATCATCATCACCATCACCATCATCATCATCACCACCGTCATCACCACCATCCCCATCATCATCATCACCATCACTATCATCATCATCACCATCACCATCATCATCATCACCACCGTCATCACCACCATCCCCATCATCATCATCACCATCACTATCATCATCATCACCATCACCATCATCATCATCACCACCGTCATCACCACCATCCCCATCATCATCATCACCATCACTATCATCATCATCACCATCACCATCATCATCATCACCACCGTCATCACCACCATCCCCATCATCATCATCACCATCACTATCATCATCATCACCATCACCATCATCATCATCACCACCGTCATCACCACCATCCCCATCATCATCATCACCATCACTATCATCATCATCACCATCACCATCATCATCATCACCACCGTCATCACCACCATCCCCATCATCATCATCACCATCACTATCATCATCATCACCATCACCATCATCATCACCATCACCATCACCATCATCACCATCATATCACCATCATCATCGCCATCACCATCATCATCATCACCACCACCGTCATCGCCACCATCCCCATCATCACCATCATATCACCATCATCATCATCGCCATCACCATCATCATCATCACCACCGTCATCACCACCATCCCCATCATCATCATCACCATCACCATCATCATCATCACCATCACCATCATCATCACCATCACCATCATCACCATCACCACTGTCATCACCATCATCACCATCATCATCACCATCATCATCACNTCACCATCACCATCACCATCATCACCATCATATCACCATCATCATCATCACCATCACCATCGCCACCATCACCATCATATCACCATCATCATCACCATCACCATCCCCATCATCACCATCACCACTGTCATCACCATCATCACCATCATCATCACCATCATCATCACCATCATCGTCATCATCATCATCACCATCATTGTCATCATCACAGACATTATTGTGTACTTAATAAGTGCAGGTCACTTAGAAATTAAGCCCCACAAATTTCTGTGTAAAGCAAACATCAAAGCTTAGAATGATTAAGTAACTAGCTAGGGTTCCACTAAGACCTGCACTGGGACAGGACTGAGATCTGTCTTGCGGTGCAAACTCTGAACCTAACCACCCTGCTGTGTCACAAGAGTCTTAGAGCAGGGGCCTTCTCTTTCGTTTCTGCCTGATTGTGAGTGCAAGAATAAATCCAAAGAAAGCAAATCACTCTTCATGTGTATCATCATGTATAGACTGGATAGTCCCTTGGCAAGGCTCTGACAGAGAAAATTCTAGCATTGGCCTGAGTATTA
>NW_007732958.1:68015-69679 GCF_000696425.1 Galeopterus variegatus | reverse complement strand
GACTGGATAGTCCCTTGGCAAGGCTCTGACAGAGAAAATTCTAGCATTGGCCTGAGTATTAGACTGAGTGGCAATTTAAGACCATGCTTCTCTGGATCCTGGGGATTCCATAGGGTGTCCCTGGGGCCACTGCAGGGTAGGGGTTCTCAAGGTAGGAAAGAAAAGCAAAAGCAGGCAGGAGGGACCCAGCCTCCACCCCCTTCAGCTAACCCAGCTACAGTGCGATGTGTGCCTTGTACTGCAGTCTCCCTTATGAGATTCAGTGCGGAGCAGAGATGTCATGGTCAAGAGGGTGTGTGAGAACTCTTGGACCTGAGGATGTCGAAGGGCACTTTTATTCTGACATACGAAAAGTTTGTCGTTGGATATTCAGTGTCAAGGGTTTATTATTTACCAACTGCAAGTGTCCACTGAGTCCCTTAATCAGCTAAGTAGCTCTGGGTGGTGCACCCTGTGTGCCATATGGCCAGATGGCTCGACTGCAGAATCCAGATGTCTGGCCAGGTCTTCACAGAGGACAACGTGAGGATGATAGCTGAGGTTTTAGTTACCTGAAGTAAACCCAGAGTGATGAAAAAAAAGTTTCTCTCTAGAGGATCTGTGCAGATAGAAAGTGCAGAAATTCAGGTGGGCTTTGAAATGAAGAAGGGTGCTTTTCAGTGAAGTGAGCTTAGAGATGTAAATTGCAGAGAGACCAGAAACGGGTAGGTTGCCACCACTGCTGGGCACTTGGGCTTATTCCTGCTCCTGAAACAGATGGCGCCTGGACCATCTGCTGCCTCGTAGACGTGCTAGGAACTTCTCTGTTTCTGCTTCGAAGGGCGGGTTGTCCACTAAGTGCTCCCTGACCCCATCTTCTCTTAAACCTCCAGTTATAAAGTGGTTTCTCCACTTTCTGACTATATTGTTATGTAGCCATTTCTATGTGTCTCTCTCCTTTACTGAAGTGAAAGCTCCTTAAAGATGTGCACTGTGCGTGTCTGTCTCATTCACCCCCCGGCCCTCAGGGGGCTGCCATAATAAGTCCTTGTACACACTAGAAGTCAGTGCATAATGAACAATGAATGTTGACAAGTAAGAACAATGACAAACCAACAGAAGCTTTGCCCTTTTGTTTAAAAAAACCGGGCATTGGAAAGTCTTCAAAATTAGTTCAAATCATCAGGAGGTGACTGACAAGCAGTTCCTGGAAACTGATGTTTGAGCTCAGTTTCCCCCAAGGGTCCAGCTGCTGTACCTGTGCTCACATCAGTTTCCCCCAGGAGACCGGCAAGTGTCAGGGGAGACTTTGTGATGTGGTGGCGAGAGTCAGGGCATTAAATCAGCTAAACTTGAGACAAACCCTCCTCTTAGACATAACAACCACCTGACCATGACCAAGTCACCAGCGCCACAGCCCTTCCCCAGACGTGCTGGCAGCGCCCACCGCGGCAGCACAGGGAGGCCCAGGTGCCAGCACCCCGTGTGATAGAGCCCGACCTATCGGCTCATATGCTGTGTGCTGCTCAGAAGCCACATAGCATATTCATATCCCTCCTTTCTTTTCCAAATTCCCCATGATGCTTCCAACAAAATTGTACAGCTCCAAGAAGCTTTGATTATTTGCAAAAGTTGGAAAGACATTAGGGGTACAGATATTTATTCTAAAATTTCAGAACATATTT
>NW_007732958.1:66486-67337 GCF_000696425.1 Galeopterus variegatus | reverse complement strand
CCCCCACCCCCACACCCCACGCCATCCTCTCTTTATCCCTCCCATCCTCCTCCTCCATGGGAATCCCCTGGGCCCCAGCTCTCCAGGAGAGCAAGCACTGGGGAAGGTGCCCACCTTCTCCCAGTCTCTGACTGGCCCCCAACATTGCCTCATCTCAGAAAGTGACAGGTCCTGTCTTCCAGTGGCCCAGAGCCTGTTCTCCCAGAGTTGACAGTCCTTGCAAATCCTATCAACTGCCTAAGACTTTCCACACCTCTACCTGCCTGAGCGAGACTGTAAAGTCCTCACCATGGCTGCCCCCTCAGGGTCTTGGGGCTGCACCCCTCTCATTCCTTGGCAGCCACACCATCTCTTGCTGTTTGTGCAGCAGCCCAAGCAGATGCCTGCCTCAGGGCCTTTGCATATGCCATCCCTGTGCCTGGAGGGCTACTGTCCCATGAGCTGCAGGACAGCTCACATATCACTGTCTCAGGGAGGCTGCCCCAACCATCAAATAAAATACCCCGTTCTACCTCTGTCTTTTCCTCATGGTACTTAGCAGCGTCTGATACACTATTTTGAATGTACTTGTTGCTTGACTGTTCATATTATTAGCACTTCAGCTCCTTGAGGGAAACACATGCTCTCTCTGTGGGGCAGAGAAGCTGTGAAACTGGGAGGGCACAAAGGGACGAGGCTGCTTGGTGGGACTCTCACCCCACCTGTCATAGTTCACTGTGGCTTCCAATGTATTGGGCAGAAACATTTCTTTTTGCTGCATGTTAACTTGAAAAAAGTGGCAGCGAAGAGATACAGCTTCTAGAACTAAGAGGCACTTGATAGTAACACGTTTAAAAATAAAAGAACCCAGG
>NW_007732958.1:64162-65057 GCF_000696425.1 Galeopterus variegatus | reverse complement strand
TGGCCATCTCCAGGGCTGCCACAAAGACCGTCTGCAGCATCACAGGCTTTGTTTTGAGACTAAAGAAAAATTATGGTTTAATAAATATTCTGAGAAGTATGAAAACCCAGCAGGCAGGATTTCCAGATCCCAGCCAGGGTCTCCTCTGCACTTAAACTCACAGTAACTGAAACCTCTTGGAAGACTTGGTGCAAGACAGCTCTGCTGGGCCCAGTTCCCTCCTACATGCAGGATGCTTTACCAACCACAGCAACAGGCAGTAGAAAAACACAAGCACCCAACACTGTCTACATCATATTTGGGTGGACACTTTCTAAATGCAGTAACTTTATCTCCTCTGATTATTTAAACTTAGTCCACTCATTGCTGCGAGGAAATGGAACCTAGATACAAAATCTGGTCCGCAGACATGTCACCAGGTGGACTTTCTGTGCACATTCAACCTCCAGCTCAGTGGTTGCTGTGACAACAATGGCTAACAGTGGTATATTAGTGCCAATTCACACCTTGAAATCTCTGCCACCTTTAACTGTACCAGTATTACCCCAGAGTAAGGACAGGTGGGTTGGAGACACACATTCCTGAGTGGATAAGGGAGCAGATGTTCATGTGGATCTGTGACAGGACACTCTAGGTCCTCTTTAAACCTGCACGGGAACATGGCTGACTAATGGAAGGAAAACATCTACTAATCTTGATGTCTGGCTTATTAATTGCATGTGGGAATGCAGGACATACCCACTCCATCTTCAGTGTCCTTTAGCTCCACTCTCTTTCTGTGAACCCCCCACCATAAGCATTTCACTAGAAAGTGATATAATAATCTGAAGCAAAGCAAACAGTTGAGACAGCGGCTGACAAGCTAGGCTAACGTAAGATAAAGATCAAAGCTTTC
>NW_007732958.1:57188-63652 GCF_000696425.1 Galeopterus variegatus | reverse complement strand
GCAAACAGTTGAGACAGCGGCTGACAAGCTAGGCTAACGTAAGATAAAGATCAAAGCTTTCTTGCCGATGCAGGTGGCATCCTTAAGCTAAGTGCTCACTGGTCACAAGACTTTAGAAATATCACAGTCACGACCCATCCAGAGGCTGACCACCAGCACATTTTTTTTCACATGCTTCTTCTTGGCCTGCCTCTACTTTTTGTCCCCAACTGCCTTTATAAACCCCTGCTACCCTCCAGACCTTGCAAGGGGGCAGCTGCACGAGCCTCGGGATCGCCAACTGTCTGACCCTCCCTGTATGTACGTTACCCATTGATAAACTCTCTGCTAAACCGCACAGAGGTGCCTACCTCTTTTTTTTTTTTTTTGTCTCCGGTTTGGAGGCTATTTTACATCAGCTCTGTCCTCACAACACTCCATCACCGCTTCTCCTTGGGGCCCTTTCCACCTCCGCCCTACCTTAAGCCTGTGAAGAGTCCCCAAAGATCTCATATTCTGATAAGATTCAGTCTCAGGCTCTGCCCAGTGTCACTCTGTCAGTTTCACTCTCTCTCCCTGAACTCAGAAACAAACTTCTTCGTGCCGCACCTCACCTTCCCTCTCCCTCTCCGGAGCGCCCTACCTAAACACCCCTCCCTGCTGGCCTGGCCTGTTTTCTCATTCCATGCTCTGGGGGACTCTATTCTCAAATGACAAAGGGTAAAATGAAAGAAGGAGGGAAAAAAGATGGGAGAAAAGAAAAGAGAAAAAGTCACCAAGAAAATTTATTTGAAGTCAACAAAACAAGTCAGTCGTGTTATGTGTTGCTCTTCCGAGCAGACAGACAGTCTGCTGCTGCCTCTCAGCTTTTCGGGGAGCCACAGGCACCGTCAACCTGCAGCACATGCTAGTACATGGCGCTTCACCACACGAAGATGAGAAACCATCAGGGCATCATTGTCAAACAAGTGTGAAACTGAACTCAAGCTAAGCCATGGCAGAGAGCAGAGGGCAGGTTGCTGAGCTGGTTCATTCTGGAGGGACAGGAAGCAGGAACTCTGGAGAGACACCAAGAAGGTACAAAGAAGAAAGCGCCACCCCTGGAGGTCAGACCAGATCATGGGGGTGACGTTCTGCCAAGCAACCTAAGTCACTGGGTAAGTCTCTGAGGAAGATCAACTTATGCAGTGGTTTATCCTCCCAATGAAGTCAAAGTGCCCAGTTGGCCAGATCCTCAGTGCCTGAACACGCAGGTGAGAAGGTGGGCACCTGAGGACTTCACCACCTAGAAACACTCATCTTTTAAGGTTGTCAGTGGCCTGTTCTCAGTTCAAAAATAATATTTCCTTAGTCATTCTCTTTAACATGTGTGTGGCATTCAACCATATGAACAAGTCCTTTTAAAATAGCTGCTACCATTTATTGAGCATTTACTATGGATTACATGACCTCCTGCCATCCTTACAAGGATGACAACCCTGCAAGTTGACAGATCTGTGCCTAGAGGTGGGAGACTGTCAGGGGTCATAGACTTCACATAGCCAGTACCCAGGGGGGCAGCTCCAGTTGTCACCCAGTCCTGCATTCTTCCACCACCACACATGGCTCCCACCATGAAAACATATGGTTCTAATGGACTGAGCCACCCACGATCCAACTCCTCCTCGTCTATCCCTTTCCTTGCTCTGCCACCTCGTGTATTGTCCCTAAGAGTGTAGCCTCAAGCCTAGTAATTAGGGACTCATCTGCCTTCACAAATACTCTCATCCTGTCATCAGCCCTACCCCATCTTTCCAAGCTTCACGCTGTCCCACATTTCCTATGGAGCTTCTCTATGGAGCTTCCTTTACTTTCTGATCTTTAATGGATTGTGTCCTGTTTTCTTGATATAGCAATTATATGTCCTTATGACACCAAATAGTAAGCCTGGATTTTCAAAATGATGATGTCTACTGTCCTAATAAAAGTCAGGAAAGAAAATGTGAAGAATAAGACACGCAGTAATGTCACCCATAACTACAGCACTGGTGCCATTGCCAGTGATTGGTGCAGAGTGGTGAGCCTCGCCGCACCCTGAGTGCACCGCATCAGTCCTCAGAGCTGGTCTCTCGACTGCCCTCCACCGACCCCACCACTTCTGCCTCATGACAGAAACATCTTGTCAAATGCACAATTCCAGAGAGGCAAGTAGTATATAAACAGAGAGGCTGTAGTAAGTGAAAACTGAGGAAGATTTAAGTAACTGATGTCATGATAAATGTAAATGACAGGTGTAGTAATTGTTCTTGCTAAATTTATAGCTGGAGATATGTTAATATTTCAGACACTGAAAGTTAAAAAATAAAGAGAACATTGAGTGTGTGCTCTTGTTTTTATAAGTCCATGTTTTAATAACCACTCCACAACATCTTAGATTGACTGACATGCCTGAGCCGTGCCAGGCACTCTGAAATGGATATTGATCATTTAATCTTCCTTCACGTCAGCCTAGGAAGCAGGCCCTGTTACAATGAATGGACTTGTTTTCCCTGGAGGTGTTTTCAAGTGAGCTGTTCTTTGGCCAAATCACATTGTGTTCTCACACTCCATGCCCAACAGCAAAAATACCTCACATTCCCACTTTTCCCTCATTATTACCCAAGAGCATTCAAGCATTTACTTATTGAGTCAAAAGACTGAAAAACAAAAGGCAGTGCCTAGAAAAGTGTAAAGCATAAAATGTTTTATTTAAGCTACTTTATTGATTTTTGCTAAAATTATAGTGCCTGTTGTAACATTTTGAAACAATACAGAAAAGCATTCCACTTCCCAAATCCATTTCCTAGAACTAACCAGAGAGTACACTTTATGTAACAGCCACGCGGCTTTGTGGAATATGAAAGTGTCCTGGAAATGGGCGGGGTCTATGGAACCCATCTTTTATTTTGTGCCCGTAATGACAGCATGGCTGCTTTAATTTCCTCCCATCACAGTCTTCAGTGACTTGAGGGCGGAGTCGAAGAAGCACTTTTTCATGCCGTCAGGAACAATCCGATGTCTGCTTTTCTTCTGGTGAACTCCTCTCTGGGGGCAAGATGGGATCCTGTCTGAAGAGAAAGCAAGCGACAGCCAGGTGGAGACACCTGCACTCAAGCACCATAGTCGGTGGCTAATCCTCACACCTGACCCAGAAGCTAAGTGTATTTTGTTTCTAAAATCGTTGCCTTGGAGGATATAAAAGAGGTAAAGCTTTTCTTCTGGTGAACTCCTCTCTGGGGGCAAGATGGGATCCTGTCCAAACAGAAAGCAAGCGACAGCCAGGTGGAGACACCTGCACTCAGACACCATTGTTGGCGGCTAATTCTCACACCTGCCCCAGAAGCTAAGTGTATTTTGTTTCTAAAATCGTTGCCTTGGAGGATATAAAAGAGGTAAAATCTGATGTCCTACTTCCTAGAATTCAAAGTTCAGGAGACTTTTCTCCATCACAGTCTGTGGGTCCACAAGGGTCCCAGGAGCAGGTGTGTTCCGGAGCAAACCCGCACCTCTTCTACTCACCTGCTTTAGAGACTGCACGGACTTGGGAGATTGTCAAAGCCACAGTTTGCGTCATGAGCAAGCACCACTGACTCTTCAAGGGAAACTTTAACAATTGCCCTTGTCAAGGTGTTGCATGTACGCAAACTGCACCATCCATCTCGAATCTGCAATTCTAGATATTTTCCAAGTGACAAATACAGGATTCTCTTTATATACTTATATAGTTCCCTGTGCAAATGTGACTGAAGCAAATTTGAAAGTTATAAAGATCTAATAAATGTCCTTAATGAAATGACCACTTTATGTTTCAGAAAGAAAAAACGGCAGCCTCTAATATAAATGCTGTTCATAATAATCTGTCAGGAAAGTCTTGCTCACAGCGAGCAGCAGAACCCAGCAATGCAGGTTCAAAAAGACCAAGAGTCATGCTCGACACACTCACTCTCACTGTGTCTGTGGAGAGCTCTTCCAGAGTTCAGCCTGAATGTCCAAGGAGCCAAGGACAGGTCTGGCAACGAAGGCCACCTCGAATAGGCAGCAAATCCCAAGAGCTGTCTGAGCAGCCTCGTCACGGGAGCTCAGACACTAAGCACTCGTAACAGTCCTGCTCTGAGCCAGGCCTGGAGAGCACGGTCCCTGGATCCTGGAATTATAACAAAGGGACTCTCTGCTCCCTCAAGTTTCAAGAAGGCGTAGCCTGAGAGCTTTTCTGAACTGCCATCGCAGCACAGTTAGCCGAATCTCCAGGTCTGAGGACCTGCCACTCCCTGTGCCGCAGGTGGAGCCCTGCTGGTTCCCAGTGGTGGCGTCTCAGGACCGGCCTTACCTCTTGCATCCAAAGCAACTGAGAACTCACTGAAGAGGATGCTGTTTCATCTCTGACCTCCTGTTCACCCCGAGAATTCGTCTTTGCTGAGGACTGGCTCCAGCACAGGTCAGACGAATCAATACCCTCAACTCGCTGACCGGGGCTAGGGAGCGCTGTGTGAAATGCAGCACCCCCAGGAGCTGCTGGTGCACTGCTTGTCCCATGGAAAGTGGGCCTATGGCATTAANCGGGGTCTATGGAACCCATCTTTTATTTTGTGCCCGTAATGACAGCATGGCTGCTTTAATTTCCTCCCATCACAGTCTTCAGTGACTTGAGGGCGGAGTCGAAGAAGCACTTTTTCATGCCGTCAGGAACAATCCGATGTCTGCTTTTCTTCTGGTGAACTCCTCTCTGGGGGCAAGATGGGATCCTGTCCAAACAGAAAGCAAGCGACAGCCAGGTGGAGACACCTGCACTCAGACACCATTGTTGGCGGCTAATTCTCACACCTGCCCCAGAAGCTAAGTGTATTTTGTTTCTAAAATCGTTGCCTTGGAGGATATAAAAGAGGTAAAATCTGATGTCCTACTTCCTAGAATTCAAAGTTCAGGAGACTTTTCTCCATCACAGTCTGTGGGTCCACAAGGGTCCCAGGAGCAGGTGTGTTCCGGAGCAAACCCGCACCTCTTCTACTCACCTGCTTTAGAGACTGCACGGACTTGGGAGATTGTCAAAGCCACAGTTTGCGTCATGAGCAAGCACCACTGACTCTTCAAGGGAAACTTTAACAATTGCCCTTGTCAAGGTGTTGCATGTACGCAAACTGCACCATCCATCTCGAATCTGCAATTCTAGATATTTTCCAAGTGACAAATACAGGATTCTCTTTATATACTTATATAGTTCCCTGTGCAAATGTGACTGAAGCAAATTTGAAAGTTATAAAGATCTAATAAATGTCCTTAATGAAATGACCACTTTATGTTTCAGAAAGAAAAAACGGCAGCCTCTAATATAAATGCTGTTCATAATAATCTGTCAGGAAAGTCTTGCTCACAGCGAGCAGCAGAACCCAGCAATGCAGGTTCAAAAAGACCAAGAGTCATGCTCGACACACTCACTCTCACTGTGTCTGTGGAGAGCTCTTCCAGAGTTCAGCCTGAATGTCCAAGGAGCCAAGGACAGGTCTGGCAACGAAGGCCACCTCGAATAGGCAGCAAATCCCAAGAGCTGTCTGAGCAGCCTCGTCACGGGAGCTCAGACACTAAGCACTCGTAACAGTCCTGCTCTGAGCCAGGCCTGGAGAGCACGGTCCCTGGATCCTGGAATTATAACAAAGGGACTCTCTGCTCCCTCAAGTTTCAAGAAGGCGTAGCCTGAGAGCTTTTCTGAACTGCCATCGCAGCACAGTTAGCCGAATCTCCAGGTCTGAGGACCTGCCACTCCCTGTGCCGCAGGTGGAGCCCTGCTGGTTCCCAGTGGTGGCGTCTCAGGACCGGCCTTACCTCTTGCATCCAAAGCAACTGAGAACTCACTGAAGAGGATGCTGTTTCATCTCTGACCTCCTGTTCACCCCGAGAATTCGTCTTTGCTGAGGACTGGCTCCAGCACAGGTCAGACGAATCAATACCCTCAACTCGCTGACCGGGGCTAGGGAGCGCTGTGTGAAATGCAGCACCCCCAGGAGCTGCTGGTGCACTGCTTGTCCCATGGAAAGTGGGCCTATGGCATTAAGGTGAAAATACAAACGAGGGCTCTGTCACCAGCTCCCGTGTGCCCCAGGCCCCCTGCCCCTGTGTCTGTCACCTTTCCTGAAACTCTATAGAGAATCATTACTAACATTTTATGCCTGGGGAAACCGAAGCAGACCCCAGGGCCCAAGGATGGTAAAAGAGCCAAGATCCACACCTAAGCTCGGCGTCGTGTGCTAGACTAGTGTCCTCGCTGCCTGCTGATGCGATGTGTCATTAGTAACCCTGAAAATCCCCCTCCCCAACCCCAGGACCATGTAGTGATGCTAGTTTTGTTTGTTTGTTGATCTACACTTTCTAAAAAGTAACCCTAGTGTAAAACAGTCCCTTTCTTAGCAGCAACTGTGAAAGTGAAGGTGGGTGGCACTGCTGCATCGCTTTCCATAACACAGGAGCAGCCCAAC
>NW_007732958.1:51718-56333 GCF_000696425.1 Galeopterus variegatus | reverse complement strand
GTGGCACTGTGTGTGCTCACCTTCCTCATGGTTTCCTACAGCCTCCTCATCTGCACAGTGTGCACAGTAACCTTCGCTTTACAGGTGAACGCGTGTCAGAGTATCGAATGAGGTGGCGTGCTCGAAGTCCCTGAGCTCTGCAGCGGCCCCATTGCTGCTCTGACGCCCTGTGGGTCTCTTCGGTCCTGGGCCAGGTTGAGTGAGTTGTCCTCAGGCTGCCCTCAGTGATTTCTACAGCAGTGAAGGACCTTCCACCCTTGCTTTTTTTCATTTTTATTACCCAAATGAGGGTTCTTTGTAGAGGATCTGAGATGGAGCTGATGCAAAGACAGGAGGTCAAGTCTGTTCAGCTACAGTTAAGCAGTTTCCTCAGATGCTAATGAATTTGTGTTACATAAACCAAGTACAGCTGCCCGTCCCAAACAAAAGCCCTGGCTTGTATTGCCAAGATCTGTTACCCCGGGGCACCCAGCTGAGGCTCGCCAAAATTTTGTTACTGTACCGAAGTCTCGCTGCCCGCCCCAAACAAAAACAAATGATCCCAAATCAAATGTTGGTGAGAATGGAAGTCAGCTTTTGTTCAGGAACACTGGTGACCTGAGGAGGGATGTCAGGCTAACCCACCTCTCCTAGCCAGACTACAGCCATCGGGAAGACTCAGATTCACTGACGGCTTTTTAAAGAGGGGGTGAAGAAATGGAAGGTGGCAAGTGAAAAGCAGGAAGGGGGACGTGTAAGGGGCCAGGTGCAAATCTTTGCAAAGTTTCCTTCTGGCTTCTGTTCTGGTCTTTGCTGTTATCTCAGGTTCCTCCTTCAGAGTGGAGTCAGCACAGCTTTACTGACATCTTCTGTGGTTTCTCAGGGTCTAGATAGCACATGTCTCATGGCAAGTTTGCAGCTTCAGGCTGACCAGAAAACAACTTTACACTTATGCAAATAATGTCATCTTGCCCTGCAACCAAGGTTCCAATGCGAAACAACTATGGGGAAAGAGAGAACTCAGAGAAATTCATGCTGAGGAAAAAACTGCCTTTTTCTTCCCCTAAAGCCCATATGGTTTTAGGTCCTAACATGGCTTCAGTCCTGCTCACTCCAACATCAAACAACTATGGGGAAAGAGAGAACTCAGAGAAATTCATGCTGAGGAAAAAACTGCCTTTTTTTTCCCCTAAAGCCCATATGGTTTTAGGTCCTAACATGGCTTCAGTCCTGCTCACTCCAACATTTGGACCACAAAACCCAAGAGGATAACTGGGTCTCTTTGTAAGGCCTCTTTGTGCAAATTATTAAGAATCAGTACTTGATCCCCTTTTTTCTCCAGAATACATAAAAACAAGGAGCCGTGTTTCCTCTTTCGTCCCTAAGTCCCATCTCTGCCCTGCTGGTCGCAGTGGGGAGGGGCATGGAGCAGAGAAGAGCCCCCAGGTGGTTTCCAGGTGGAGGTGGGCCGTGGGGTCTCCAGGCCGTGTCTTCATCCCCAGACACACACACACAGAGCCTGCTCCATGGCGGTGGCAGGAGAGTGCTGAGAAGAAACAGTCAGCACCAGCCAAAAACGGTTTTCCTTCTTTCTCAGTGTCACTCTGCTCAGGTCTGTCAATGTATCATGGGTTACAAAGCAGCATCTGTGGTCTTCGACACGGATCTTGAACATGGCACTGCACCAACACAGAGGCTTCGGCAGCGTGTTTTGCTTCCCAGCTGTACCCAGCGCACAGCCCAGGCACAGGTGTTCACACCAGAACTGCTGTGTCTGTAGCGGGTGGGATCCGCAGCTGCCAGACACCCCCTGAGGTGTCCCACTCCATGCGCCAGGCGAACACCACCCAGGCCCCAATGCCCTGTTCACAGCAGCCGATGCCCCCGGCCTGGTGGGCCCACTCCTAGTTCTGGCTCTCACCCAAGCAGAGCTCAGCAATGCCCCTCAACTGAAAACATGCCAAATGGTTGTTTTCAAGAGATTCTATAGTATCCCAAAGTGAGCTGAGACTTTGTGGTGTACGGCAGCAGCACGTACGCACTCCCGAGAGCCAATTCTCAAACTTTCAGGAATCTGTAAGTGGCCTAATGTCACGGTGGTGGCTTGATATCCACCAAGGTGGGAGTATTTATAGCACAGAATGGGTAATTGCTAAAACCAGGCCCTTTGTTGTTTCTTTGCCTCTCCTTCTGCGTGTGTGTGGTGGGATGGGGGTGGGGTGGAATGTCACTCGAACGTTTACCAGCCCCTCTGCTCACACCCCTCTGCCCATGTCCTAGGCAGTCCACAAAATCCTGTTGTACTTTAGTTTTATGCGAGGGCAGAGCGCCACCAGCACACTGGAGCTGACGGACCCACAGAAAAAGATGAATGCCTCAGACTTTACTACCAAACTGTTCTAGAAATTATACAAAAAATTTCAAACCAATATTATTGTACCCTACTGGAATATTAAAATCATAATTTTCTGGTAGATAAGATACTAAATGATGACAATTCATTGCCACTGTTGCAACATACACTCCCTGTAGGAGGGTCGAGCTTTCATGGGCAGGTGTGGTAGATCTCATCATGACCCAGGTCTCCACCATAGGAGGGCTGACTTTTCATAGACAGCTGTGGTAGATCTCATCACAGCCTGGGTCTCCACCATAGGAGGTGTGTTGCCAGGGCAATTGTCAGAATCTTGCTGACGTAGCCAATTGTATCGTCAGATTAGGGCCCACGGACCCTTCAAACCCATTGTACGGACTGGGTCACAGACCGCTCACATGCCAGGCTGGGTCACAGACCCCTCACACACAGGTCCACGCTAGGTAATTGGGAAAGATCGCAGGAGCCGTTGGCATACGACACAAGCTCAGTCCTCAGCATCCTCAGCAGCAGTAGCAGCCTCCCCATGACCCCCCTGGGGGTATCTCAGGGGCAGGGGGCCATCGTGGATCAGAGCCCTTCGTCCTTTATACTCACCTGGGTGCAAGTCAGACAACCCAGGACGCCTAGGTGCCCACGCACATCTACATCAGACAGTAGCCAAGGAACACCTGGGCACACATGCATATTTAAACCAAATGCTCAGCAAGACTCTGAACATCTGAGGGGCCCTGACCATTTTCCTATATTTTCCCTACAGCAGAGTTGACTTTTCATGGGCAGGTGTGGTAGACCACATGATGGCCTGGGTCTCCACCTTTCCTGGGATCCTTTACCTTTGCTGTGTAACTTTGCAGTGTTCCACCCTCCCACTCTCATGTGGCATTTGGCTAGGCCTGTGCCTTTATTTGGCCAGNAGTGTTCCACCCTCCCACTCTCATGTGGCATTTGGCTAGGCCTGTGCCTTTATTTGGCCAGAGTATGATAGCAGATGGAACACAGCAGGGGGTTGGGATGGGCTTGCTTATGGGGCCCTCTCTCCTCTGTCTTCTGTGTGATGAGCAATAGTGTGTGCCATTCTGCTGGGGATGAGAGGCACTGGAGCCAAACTGTCTCCCCTTTCCAGCAGAGGACATGCTGGATCCTCCAATAGCCAGACAGCCCCAGACACGGCTGCAGAGTCACCCCCCCACACACATACACACACATGCATTAGCAATTGTTCTGACTGGTACACGCCCCACAACTCTGTGGTCGGTGTCCGGCTCTCCTGTGGCAGCAGACAGCCTATCCTCGAAGGTCTTGCATAGCTCTTCCCTGATGATCAGAGATCGGGCTCTGGACACTTTTCAAAGACAATGCTGCCTAATCTTTCTTTGCTTGTCTGTTCGAATTGCCGCATGGAACGGGTAACCTTATCTGTCGACTGTTCTCATGTTTCAGCATCCCACCTGAGTTTCCCCTTCCCGCAGTACGATTTATCCTCTGCTCCGTCAGCTCTTACTCTACTGACCTCAATCAGATTTCTTTCCATTCGTTCTTTATTTATTTACTTATCTATTTTGCATTTTTCTGTCTTTCTGCAAGATTGACTAGTTGGTGCCCTTACCCGCTCACTGGCTCCTTCTCTGCCTGTCGGAAGTAGCCTCCTCTGGCACTTCCTTGCCTGGGATCAGTGAAGTCCTCTGCGTCTCTTTGTGCTGTGCCTTAATACCTGCGTTCAGTCCAATTTCCTCTTTTCAAGAAGAAATAGTAAAAAATCTCATGCCGTAATCTAGCCCTCATCTTCAGGGAGAGCAATAACATTCACACTAAAATGCACTTTCTCAGCAAACAGCAACCACACCAGGAAGTCTGTGGAAGGCAAGGACAGACACGGACTCTTTCTGAGTGTCCACAGCACTGTCACTCCTAACTAGGAACAAAGAGTTAGGTACATAACTAGAGTGGCTCCTCCCGGAAACACGGGAACAACGTCCTGCCACCTGCACTGCTCAACATTTGAGTTATAAATGCACAACTCAAGCTACAACACGACCTCCAAAATGACCCCAGGCCTCACTCAGCGACTCCAGTGTGGACGCTCTTCACACATGAGGGCAGCAAAGATGGCATTTGCGGCCAAGCACCCAAGCTTTGGCTTGGCCTGGTGACTTCAGATGGATACCAGTCGTATTTGTACGTGACGGAAGAGGGGAAAAAACTGAGAAGAAAAGGACCTAACCAGCACAAGAGCTAATATTCTACCCGCCTCTTCATCAA
>NW_007732958.1:49618-50732 GCF_000696425.1 Galeopterus variegatus | reverse complement strand
TGTAGTGATTTTCAACCAACAGATATCTTGACTTTCAAAGGTACGCCCTTTGCTTTCACAGCCTGGACATTATCTAAAAGCAAATAAGAATGTAAATATCAGTGGCAGAAGTTTTAACAATAGAATAAGCAACTTAGTGTAGATTTTGAAATTTCTGCCTGTTGCCAAATTCAGAATTTGCTCTGTTGTCTCCCTATCAAGACGTTAGGCTGTAGTCCAAGCAATTAATCCACTGCTCTGTTAAAACAAAGAAAAAAGAATTACAGTTTTACTCCTCAAAATAGATTGCAAAGGTGGTGGGAGTTGGGCGGTGAGGGGCATTGCCCGCGGGCTTCCACCGCCAACGGCAGGTGTTTTCACTGGATCAGCAGCGCATACTAATTCTGCTTCCCTTCCCATGTCCAAGTTGAATTACTCGGTGTGACATGCACGATGCTGGTCACAGCAGGACACGGAGGAGGGGACCTCTGCGTCTGTGCGTCTGCTCAGGTCCTCCGGCTTGTCTTCTTCTCTAATCTGATGATGAGCTGCCTCGATGGGGAATCTCAAGAAGGACAGATAATTCCATCGAGTCACAGACCTCACTAAAAATGTGAACCGGTTATGCAGGCCAGGTTCATTCATTCCTGAAAATGTCCTTTCAGAAATCCTTGTATGCTTTTAAAGTTATTAAATGGAACTAGGTCTAAAAAAAGAAGATGCAAAGTTACAAAGCAAAGAATTTTATCAGTAAGTAAAGCATTCTGGGTTCAGAAAGATAACTCTGTCTTTTGATTTCTCATAATCAAATTACATCTGATAATGTAAATGAACTCTGAATACTCTTAGGAAACATAACAAGAAAAAAAAAATAACTGTGCCGAACATTACAGAAATGAATGTAGAATAGAAACTGAAAGTATGGGCAAATGCGTTTGCTGAGCTCAAAAACTTACATCTTTGCAATGTGAAGGAAAAGAACTAATTTTTGGTTGTCAGAGAAATAATGAAAAAAAGAAAAGTAATTCTCATGTCCCAAAATAAAATAAAGTGTATTTTAATTGGTAGTTTAGAAGCCAACCAATTCACAGAGCATAATACATCTAAGGAAATGCATTGTTAACATAAAAAAAAA
>NW_007732958.1:44732-49088 GCF_000696425.1 Galeopterus variegatus | reverse complement strand
AGCCAACCAATTCACAGAGCATAATACATCTAAGGAAATGCATTGTTAACATAAAAAAAAAGAAAAAAAAAACAGAAAGAGGAAGTACGAAAGCTTGAAAGATAACTTGGAAGGTGTAGATTTCAGGCTATATTAAGACCAGTACTTGAAAGAAAAAAAAAAAACAGAAAGAGGAAGTATGAAAGCTTGAAAGATAACTTGGAAGGTGTAGATTTCAGGCTATATTAAGACCAGTACTTGAAATCAGACCAATGGGTGGATTTTCCCTTGGCCTTTTAGAAGAAATAATTTCCAAGTCATCTCATGAATAAATACCATCATAGTTTATTAGTCCTGATGTAATCTGCTTTTAAGCATGAGAGAAGGACCGCGCTGAGCATCGGCAGGACTTGTTACCTCCGACCAGGGGAATCTCGGGATGCTGAGCAGATTCCCGGGAGCTCCGTCCGCCCACAGCTTCTTGGTTGGCGAGACACTGCTGCACCTCGAGGTGGAGGTGCTCTCCTCTTGAGCAGTTGGGGGGACTCACCTCTCCTGTTTCTCTCTGCATTTTGAGCAGCTTCCTAGCCCAGCACTGAAGACTTTGCCTTTTCTGTCACGTTGTCAGTGCACCTGATATCTCAAGACCTCAGCCTGCTGTGGTGGGTGGACATCTCCTGCGGGCTGTCGTCTTTTCACACTTCCCTTCCCCTGTCTCCCACGTCATCCCTGTGACTGCCAGCACATCGCACCCTGTGACTCTGTTTCCAAGCCTTTCAAGCCCACAACAAATATCTTTGATTCTGCTCCATTTAGCCAAATGTTTTTCTAGGGATGTTGTACCCATGGTAAGAATGGAAAAATAATAATGTACCCACAAACACTCACCGCCCCAGGGAGACAAAAGTATTTCTCTCATCCTTCTAAATATATGTAGAATACACACACACAGAGGAAAAAATGTGGTTTTTTGAGTCAAAATACGTCAGACGTGTTCCTTCAGCCACACATGGGTTGAAATAAGGATAAAAGAGCTCTACGTTTAAAACCCACCAAGTGATAGTGTAGTTCTGAGCTCAATTAGACCCATTTTTCTGGCCCACGCTTGCTGTGGGTAAGACACCCTCAGAAGAAGGGTGCAGCTCTCAGGGGGACAGCACGGGGCTGAACATCTGCCCCAACACAGCTCTTCCACCTGTGGGCGACAGCTCCCACCTGGGTCCTTCTCCTCACCACAGGCCCGGCCGTGGGAGTGTCCCCCTTGCCCCGCGGCAGCAACGCATTAGGGTTTTCATTGATTTAAAGGAAATAGAGATGGTTCTGAGCTAGATAGTGGATTTCCTATTTTCAAGCTTGGCCTGAAGACCTAGAGATCTTACAATGCTGTTACTGCCAACCTGGACACTCTACAGGTGATGGCCTAGGCCGGACTAGCCTAATCAGTTATATGCATATTTAGTACTAACTCCACTAGTCATTGACAGTATAAATCTAGAATAGACACAGGGACTGCCCCAGAGGAATTTGTCTTGTGAGGGAGACAAACCTACAAACAGTACATGGAAGGATGCAAAAAATGCTCAAATCCAAATGTGCAAAAGTGTGAGGCAGACATCAGGGAAGGGATATGACTTTTCTGCTGAGCCGGGGAGATGTCTGCAGTGAACAGACCCTCGAGGAGGACTGGCTTCTGAGAGACGGCCCCCTCCAGATGTGGGGACAGCAGTATCAATCTTCCACCCAGCTGTGCTTCAGAGCATCCTGATAACGGACAGTACAAGGCGGATGCCGGCTCCTTCTCATGTGGGTCCCTCTCCTCCTGCAGCACCCAGTCCACAGCAACGCTCCCAGGAACTGTCCTGTTGGGTGGGAAGGACAGCAGGAAGCAGAGGAGAGCAACAGTAATGAAGCGCCGACTGTATGCTACACACCTCACTCATGATTTCAGGTAAATGATCCAACAGCCCCCCTATCAGGTGGATGATTTTATACTCATTTTAATAATGAGAAAATGGAGAAGAGAGGAATGAAGCAAATTACACAGCAACTAAAGGTAATGTGGGGTGCGGTCAAGGAGCTGAGACCCCCAACCCAGCACCCTCCTGGTCATCCTGCTGCATGTTGCTGTCCTCTGACTAGACTCACGTTTAGGATGAGTTTTGGAATAGTAGGAGGGAAATCCCTAAATAAAATAGGCAGTCCCTGGAATCATTCAGAGCAGGAAAGGCAGATCCATTTTATCTGTTCCAGCAGGTGACGTTTCTCAGGAATATGATAAATGTTAGGTTCAGTGGTGCCATAAGCTCATCCGTGGTGCCTTTACCGCTTTCTCCACGGAGTCCACTGCCTCGTGACCCCACACCTCCACGTGCAGTTGTGCCTTCTGCATGCTGCTCCCTGGGTCAGGTCGCAGGGGGCCCCTGTCCACCACCATGGTCCAGTGCCGGCCAGCGGAGGGAGGCCTGCGGGGCTGCATCTCGTCCTGTGTCTCAGTCCGGGTGTCTGTCTGCCGTCGTGGTGCTGGGCGGAACGGGTGCCTGGGGGATGGGAGGAGGAAGGAGCCTCCCGGGGAGGGCACGGGGTTGGAGGGGGCACCCTGGACTGGCGCCCCTGCCACCCTGCGCTCTGGGCACTTACCCACAAGAGCAAAGACGGTTTGACGGGCGGCTGAAGTGACTGATTTTCCACGCGGATTGTGAAGGCAGCAGTTCCAGGTGGAAGAGCCCCATGTTGTGCTCAAGGGAAAACTGTGTTTTGGGGTTCATTGCGACAGGAGCAGAGAGCACTGGGACGTCCAGACCGGCTTCTGCACCAACAGTGCTCACCCACCATGGGTTGCCGGGTCCCTGGACATGGAGGGTCAGGGCCTCGTTTCCAAACCCCGGGCCCAGCGAACACCCTCTGGCAAAACAACGATTATGTGTCCACCATCTCTCCTGTTGACTTCCAACTTTCCTTCCCCCAACACGTTCGTGACTTCCATCTTAATTCATTTTCTGAACTAATTACATATGGATTAAATCCTGGGATGTGGCAACTTTTTCCAGTCACATTTTTTTTTTCCTTTTTGTCTTTTTTTTTTTCGTGACCGGCAACGGATCGCAACCCTCAGTGTCGTGCCCGTACTGGACCGGGACCGGCAACGGGATCGCAACCCTCGGTGTTGCCCCCGCCCCTCGCTCAGCCAGTGAGCGGGAACCGGTCTGTATGTGGGATCCGAACCCTCGGCGGGAGCGCCGCCGCACTTCCCAAGCAGCGCACTGCAGCAGTGCGCCACCGGGCCGGCCCATCCAGTCACATTTTTAAGAATGATTTGTTTTTACCTTGTTGGAGGGTAGAATTAGAGTTCCCACTTTAAAAACTGAAAATAAATGGAATTTTCATTTCTCACTTTATATGAATAAAAAGTACTTTATGAAATCTTTAAAAATAGCCATGAAAAAGCACAGGACGCCCCGCGCTCGGCCCACGCTCCCCGCCATGAGCTGCGTGGAGCCGGTGGGCGCAGGCCCGGCCAGCGGCCGCATGTGGTTCTCATTTGGAAGGGCTGAGACGCGACTGTGTTCTTGTCGTGGCTCCAGATGAAAACCCCCTCTTTGAGAACTGAGGAGAACGGTGAGAGGTGATGTCCTCGGGACCTCTGAGAGCCAAAAGCAGCACAGAAGAGTCATTCATGAGGGCTCAGCCGCCTGGCAGGGCGCTGCCTCCGGCTCAGAACAGCTCCTGCCACCTGGAGTCCCACCAGCGTCTGCTCTGGGGACTGCTGGCCTCGCACAGTCTCTAGGGCCAGATAAATATACGCTGAGTGAAAGTCAAGTGTACTCAAATTCTTGGGGAATCTTGAAGAGCTAATGAAGCCTGCTGTCTCCCACATTGCTAGCCGCCATGGGAACACTAAGCCTGTGTGCATCTCATGTGCAAACCGACAGCCACACAAAACCACAGCTATCCAGGCTGTGGGAGGACTCACTGCAGTACTCAAAGTACAGAGGGGGCCAGCCCTTAGAGTGGACCGACCATCGACTGAGTTTCTTGTGCCACATTCCTGAACTAACTGCACCGGTGCTCCTGGACGCACAATGGGGTTGCATCCTGGTGAGCTCCTCATGAGTGGAAAGTACTATTCATTTCATGCTCCCAAGAAAACCAACGTAAAGTCTACAAATCATAAGTCAAACCGTCCTAAGTCCAGTATTTGCAAATTCTCTCTTTGAGTAAGGAAGAAGCAGCATTCTTCATGAGGTTTGCTTTCGTTTTCTTCCCATCAGTCAGTCGCTGAGAGAATGTGTGGGGGTTTAGCCTGGGCGGCTCATTGACCCTCTGCCACCGAGCCAGCCCTGGTTCCTCGCTCACCTGGGGATCAAGAGAGATCCACCC
>NW_007732958.1:43882-44589 GCF_000696425.1 Galeopterus variegatus | reverse complement strand
CCCTCTGCCACCGAGCCAGCCCTGGTTCCTCGCTCACCTGGGGATCAAGAGAGATCCACCCTGGGCACCGACTGGCCAGTGCAGGGGAAGTTGCCGTCGGCTAACCCCTAACTCTACAAGCCTGCTGCTCTGCAGCCCCGTAACTAGCAGCCTCTAGTCACCCCTAAGTCTTCTGATCCACATCTCCTGTCTGGTCTGGGCCCTGATTCACTGGACACATAAGAACCACACAGTTGAGCTACCAAATGCCACTCTTGATCCCTCACATGCAAATGGCAGATGTGGAAAGCAGTGATGAGTTATTCCAGACCAACAGCCAAGGATGGACGTGGCACTGATTCCGGAAAGCAGAACAGGAGAAGCTGCCAGCTTCCTGCCTCAGGTGAGGGCCGGTCCGCGCCCAGCACAGCACAGCCCAGCCTAGCCCAGCCCGGCAGGCACCAGGCCCCACAGGCCCTGGGCCCCAGCACCCAGCACACAACGTCTCCATGTGCTTCCACGCACAAAAACATTTCCTGACTGAAGGGAGAACTGAATACTGCAGCTGAGCCCACGACACGATGCTGTTCTGCAGGGCATAGATCACTTAGTTGAGTTATTGTGAGAGGAGCCCCAAGCCATTACTTGCAGAAAAGATAAGTAAGTTTAAGAGTGGTGTAAAGAGGTCTATGGAAAATTAGTGTTAGGTGTCCAAAACAGAATGTGCT
>NW_007732958.1:41885-43064 GCF_000696425.1 Galeopterus variegatus | reverse complement strand
AAAGGGTCGATTCCCCTACAGTGCTCGAAGCTCCTAAAGTTCATTAAGAGAAACACAAAGACCCTGGAACAAGGGACAGAGGATCACAACAGCCAGGTGGCCTAGAGAGGAAGGAAGCGCAGCCAAGTCTCCCACAGCCAATTGGCTGAATAAACATGAATTGTGACGTATCATATTATAAAACATTGTGCAGCTACTCTTTACAAGTTTCATGTTCTGAAGAAATTATAGACTCACAGAGATGCACACTCGGTACAGAGGGATCCAACGAGCCCTTTACCTGTGCCCTGGAGGTAACATCTTACAGCATAGTAGAAAACCCAGGAAATTTACAAGAGCGAAATACAATTAACTAGACTACAAACCTTACTCAAATTTCTCCAGGTTTTGCAGGCAGTCTTTTTTATTTATTTATTTTTTTTCGGTATGCCTCTGTTTGTAGTTTTATAACATCTTCTTGGGGGTTGTCTTTGTGTACAGTACTATAACATTTTGTCACATGTAGGGGCTCATATCCACACCACTACCACCAAGACACAGACTTCTCCATCACCACAAAGAACACAGCTACTCTTCACATGGTTTGTTTCTATATTTGCACAAGGGATTCACCAAGAAAAGCAAATCTAAGAGTAATACATACATGTGATCTTATGGTAAAAAGAGAAAGAACCAGTATCCATTTCTAAGACAACAGAGAAAGGTGTTCAAAAATGGTTGTTAGTTTTCTAACTTAACTGTTTCTGGTTTCAGGGTTGGCTTTTTTATTTTTTTATTTTTATTTTTTTGTCTTTCAGTTAGTTGAGTAGTTGTGTTTTTATTTGTTTACCTGTGGTTTTAAATTTAACCAAAAATCTCACCCAGCTTTTATTCAGGCCCCAGGGCTTTCTCTTTCTAAGACTTACTGACCACACCCTAGAAAGAACCCCAAGCAATTATTCACCTGAAATGGAAGACATCGGTCTAGCTTAAATGGTTGACTCTTCCAGGTGTGTGAGCCTCCACCTGTAGCATTTTGATCCGTAATTAGGTATATGAGAAATTGCATTTTTAAAAATTTTTTCGTAGTGAAGCAAGATCAATATAGTACCTTATTCAGAATAGATTAATCAGAGGCAGGAATGAGGTTAGATAACCCTGCCCCACACTTTATTTTCCTGTACAATGTACTTCTGTAAA
>NW_007732958.1:32948-41571 GCF_000696425.1 Galeopterus variegatus | reverse complement strand
AAAAAAAAAACAAAAACATAGAGATGAAAAACAAAGTTAAAAAAATAATTTGATACAGTCCCACAAAATGAAAGCATTTTGTAAAAAATAAAGGATTTTCCAAAAAATGTGCAATTATTTATTAAAGTTTATGTTGATAAATGGCTTCTCTATAATAGCTGTAAACATCCCTATGACCAATTCATTTTAAATTCTATCTAAAATGTTTCCTATTGACCGTTGTCAGTTGGTCTTGTTAATCCCCTTTTACTCTTCAGCATTAAACCCCACTTCTTAACTCCTTCTTCCTAAGGATTAATCAATATATGTAGATTTCAAGGGTAAGGGTCAAGCAGACAAGAGGATTTGGGGGTGGCAATAGAAGCTATGCTGGCCTTCAGAGGGGTATGAAGTGTCGGAGCTGGGCTGCTCCCTCAGATAAGAACCTCTGCCCTCCGCTGCCCCTGAGCAGGGCTGGGGAGCATTCCACAGCACACCTGGCCCTGTGAAATCCTACCCGAGAGGAAGGAAGCCGTTTTTCTCTGAGCCTGGCTGGAGACCTGTGAGAGCCCGGGGCTCAAGGATTACACCTGCCAAAGGCTCAGTTGTAGGACAATGGGGTCATTGATATGGTTCTTGTCATTGACAGGTAAGTTCCTTCAAGACCTTAAATCCAGCGTGTTGACTCCGGCACATTTCAACCCAGATTCTTATTAAGTGCATTAGCGGCACTTGACATAGACTGACCCCCAGAAAGAGGATCATGCGGACGCATTCCTCCTTCTAGTATAGACATTCAGTGTGAAGGCAAAAAATTATGAAATCTGTTAAGTGCATTTAACTAACACTGATTCATTAATGCTCAATCCATCAATGCTTTCCCCCTCTTTTTTTTCACTAGTTTTCGAGGGTTCTACGGGCCTGCCATATAATCCTATGAATTTACATAGAGCACAGAAGGCTTAAGAAATGAGTAAACAAAATGAATAAGAAGCACACACAGAAAGATGGTGCGAGAGGTATAAGCAAAGACCAATGAGTGATTGAATAAGTGCTAATGTATCTATTCCAGCACTCAGTCTTTTGAGGCAAAACTCAAAAGAGAAATATCTTTATCGCAACTGAAGGCCACTAATGAATGACAAGCAGGAAATGTCCTACAGTCATCCACATCGCACCAAAGGCGACCTGATAAATTGCACCTTGTGGAAGGCAGACAGCACGTTCCTCCCCAAAGAGCAGAGTAACATGGATTTCTCTTTTTCTAAGTGTGACTTTCAGCCAACCTGCCTAGACATACTCCAAGTCATAGTGATTTTAGGTACGGTGTCAAAGTACACTGAAAGACATGGCCTCGCTCAAAATGACAGATCCACCTCCCGGGGCCTGACCCGGGGACCAACAGTGGAGGGAAGCTCGTGGCTGTGAGCAGGAGCTGAGGACGGGAAGCAGAAGGTGAGCCCAGGAGACGGGGACCCACACGGCTGACTGTTGGAAATAGGGGCTCGGGAAGGGTTCTCCTGCCCAAAGGCTGAGAAAACCAGTAGCTGTGTACAGGGACTGCAGAGTCGAGAGCCGTGTTCCTGTGGTTGCCAGAGAAGGCTGACATGGGTGAAGAACCGGAAAACAGGACAGACACCAAGCGTCTGGGAGACTGAGTCTGCAGCATCCTCCAGGTGAAAGCTGCAAACCACCAGTACAAGAGTGTTGGCCGAGGGGTGAGGGGACGGCAGGGCTGGGAGTGGAGGGAGCGGACACAGCTCACCAGACACGACACGCCAGCAAGATCCCACGTGTTCACAGTAGTGTCACAGAAGTTCACTTAAAAAAACTCGATGCTTTTAAACTCAAGCAAAAGTTTATAGAAACTTTTTAAATGATCTGGAGAGGATGTTAAACTATACGTTTCAGATCCACGAAGAGACCTGGTAGGAAGCACAGCCGTGAAAACACATAGGAGGTTATAGGACAAGTAGCACAAGTCACTGTTTGATTGCTGGTGACTCATCTGCAAAAACAGATATTTTCCAGAAGGCAACGGAGTAATATTTCCTAGTACTCAGTAAAAAATGTCTCTTCCTAGAATTCTATGCCCACCTAAATTATCTCTCAATAAAGAAGGTTAAGTGAAGGCATTTTAGGTAGGGAAAAACTGATTTTACTACTTGCAAACCACTAATGAAAGAATCATTAGTGCATGTACTTCAGCAAGGAGAAAACAACCCACAAGAATAAGTGGGTTACCAGAAGAAACACTGAGCCAAGGATTGTCAAAACCTCTCGGCAAAGCTGATTTTGTGTGTTTCATTTGTAAAGGTGGAACTTAAATCCCAGGCATCCTGAGCCCAGAAGATGAAAAGGGTTTTAGAGGATAATTAGACTATGCTAAGATCCTTTTTTGAGAACAGAACAGAAATACTGAGTAACTCAAAACTTTGTTAGATAATATAAAATTAAATATTGTGCTGAAATGTTTAGGTAACTCTTGATAGGATGTGAACGCTATCTATAAACATCCAAAACCAACAGGGTGCGAAAGGGGATGAGTCAAAGAGATAAAACTACCATCTCAACACAAGTCACAGAGGCAGAAAAAGGAAAGAAGAAAAGCCAAGGAAGTATAAGACACAAGCAGAGAATTGCTCGGATTACATCAGCAGTCACAGTAAACATGCACGGAGCTGTCTTAGCTCACACAAGACAGAGGCCGCCAAACTGAAATTTAGAATCCAGCCATGTGCTGCTTACTGGGGACATACTTGAAATAAAGAAACAAAAGAATTTGAAATGAAAAGGGAGGAAAACCGTAACAAAACTCTGATGTAGCAACATTAATCTTAGAAAAATTAAAATATAAGGTGAAGACATTAAATAGATAGACTATTACAGGTTGGATTGTGTCCCCCCCCAAAAAGATATGTTGACTTTTTAACCCCCAGTGACACAGTTATTGTTTGGAACTATTTTATTGTTCGGAAATGGGGATTTTACAGAGGGTGATCAAGATAAAATGAGGTCATTAGGGTGTCCTAATCCAATATGACAGGTGTCTTCATAAAAGGGGAAACGTGGACACAGACAGGACAGGTACAGAGATGATGATGTGGGGACTGAGGAACGCTGGGGTCTCCGGGAGCTGGAGAGCGGCTAGAGCAGACCCCCAGAGCCTCCAGCGGGGGTGAGGCCCTGCGCACACCCAGTCTCAGCCCTGGGCCTCCAGAACCGAGAGCACACACTTCTGTTGTCTGCGGACTTCCACTCTGTGGTGCTTTGTTATGACAGCCCCGGGAAACTGACACAGAGGGGCGTCTGCTCTTTATGTAAAGAGTCACCAAGAAAGACTAATGTGACACGTCGCCACTGGAGAACACAGGCCCTGAATGCTTAAGAGCAAAACTGACAGATTGCAGACGTGAGATAGTGAGAAACGTCTCATCTAACTCGCACAAAACAGAAGCTGCAAATTTAACAACAACTCTAAAACGCTAAGGTCACGGAAGATTTGAAACCACGCAGTTAGAGGCTGGGTTAAATGATGGCATGCATTTTCGAGGACCAATCTCTGCACAGATAGGGACCGCACGCTCTTCTTCAGCTCAGCTGGTGCTTTTAAACCACACTTGGGAACACGGCTCAGCAACAGTGCTTTGGGCAAGAGTAACCCACAGAGACAAAATCTAGTGAATGAAAATTTAGTGAGAAATGGGATTTTTAAATAGTCTCAAAATTGCTAGCTAGTTTTGCAGTGGAGAACCTGGTAGGCTCCATCTTTACCAAGTGGTAAGAGCTGCCATCACTGTCCTGTGGCCGGGAAGCCACAAGCTTCCTGGCAGGATGAGGACACAGCGTCCACGTGAAGTGCTCCTGCCAGCGGTGCAGGAACTGGATCCAAACCTGACAACGTCAGGTGGACCCCGACTGAGAAGAAGCCTACCAGGCCTGTGTTCTTCCCAGGTACCAGACACTGCAGATAGTGCATTGTTTGCCTGGGGTTGAGAAAAGCAGAGAAAGCAGACACAGTGAAGGTCCTTTCAAGGTCAGGAAAGAGAAAAACTAAAGAACTGTTACAGATTAGAGAAAACTGGAGACATGACAGTAACTGGAATGCATGGGCTTGAGTCGGCTCCTGGACAGAAAGGGGAAAGGAGGAGAGGAGAGGGTTTGTTTTCTGTCTGGTTAGTTGGTTGGTTGGTTGGTTGGTTGGTTGGTTCTGGATGTTCCTATAAGGGATGCTATCGGAACCACCTCCAGAGTCTGAGTGGATCTCTGGAGTAGCTGGTCGTATGTGTCGATGCTAATTTGCCAGGTGTACTATGATCGGGTAGGTGTGTGTCCTCGTCTTCAGGAGTGGTGGGGCATCGTGTGCCACCTTTGCTCAAGAGGCTGTCTGTCAGGACACAAAATTAGAGCATGTTTAGTCAGAGACCTAACTGGCTTTTATTCAGGTTCACGAATCAGGCAGCCTCCCTTACACAGAGCAGAGTGTCGCTCCCCCTGGGAACAGCAGGTCGGTGGGTTTCACAAGGTGAGAACAAGGGCACAGAGAACGGAAGAAAAGCTGACTTGTTAACATCAGGTTACTTCAGATCACTATTTTGTAAGGGTTAAAGCAGAAGGGATTCCTTATTAGGCTCACTCAGGTAGACTGGAATCTCCTGTTTTCTGGAAAAATGCGTCTGCTTGGGGATCTATCTGCTTCCTTAAAGTTTCAGTTTGATTAGGTGGCACTTAGCCTGAGCCCATTTTCCCTCAGTGTGTTGGGGCCTCGTGCAGGAGCTCAGTCCAGAACAGTGGCCTCCTGTGACTTTTGTTAAACAAGGCTCAGAAAGAACGATAAAGTGTGTGTGTCTGCGTGCGGGCACGCGGGTGTACACAGGAGAGAAGGCGAGCCAGGGAAGGCAGAACTGGTAAAAAATTAGCAACCAAAGATGTGTACATCTTTGTACTATTCTTTCAAAATTTTTCTGTAAATTAGAGATTATTTCAAGATAAAAACTAAAAAAATAAAATGCAATATAATATAATATTCAAGGCAATGTAGTATAAACAGCAAGATTCGTGTAAGAAGAAAAAAGTAACTTGGCCACAAAGGAAGTCTTGACAAGTTCCAAAGCCACCCTATCTTACACTCACGTTTGTCAGCCACAGTGAAACTATGTTGAAAATTAGCATCAACGTAACAATATCAAGTGCTTGGAAACTAAAGAAACACATTTGAGTTAATCACTGGTTAAAGAAGAAATTACAAAGTAAACGGCAAACTATGCATAACCGGGTGATGATGGAAACCCTGGCTATCAGGACTTGCGAAGTGTGAGTACAAAGTCAACACAGGAAAGCGTGTGGCTGTCAGTGTGGATATCGGGAAAGAAGGCGGACAGCAAGTACCGGAGTTTCATGTCAAACTCGGTACGCTGAGAAAAAGATATTTTCCATCCATCATCTGATGAACTTCTCACAGCAGTCCTGAAAAGAACCGCGTCCCAGACAGAGAGTGTGAGCCCTGCGGTCCTGTGCCCTGCTGGACGTGGCGCTCACCCCCTCCCCACAGGGCAGCCCAGCCCAAACTCAGCCCTCACTTTTCCAGATCTCAGTTCTGCTCAGCAAGCTTCTCCTCTCTGCCAACTTTTCTCACTGTGTTTGTTGTCGCTCCTGGGGGTGAAGATTTTGTAAAGATCCCATTTCTCTCCTCGCCGTGGCTTCTAGGAAGCTCAGACCACCTGGCGGGTTTCCCAGCAGTGCGGGCCCTTCTCAGACATGCTTTGTCCCCCAACTTCAAATTAGTGCTCTCATATTTCTCCTAAATTTATGTTCTATTTGTACTGATTTTGTAACTTATTTATTTTTATTCTGCTATACTAGATGTGTTTTGTAAATTATGGAACAGTTTTATATGGGGCTGCATTGACTCAGGAACAAAAAATATATATATGCCTTTGACAGAAGGGAAAAGTACCACATAAATATTTATTAAGTCCGAATTAGCCACACTAATTTGTCAGGAAATGACAACAGAGCCTGCCACAGTATTTTTCATTCTTTAGTTATCAGCACCTTTAATCACTGCCTCTGAGAATCTTAATGTAACTTTTCTAAGTGTAAATATGGAAAGGCATATAAAGGTAGCACATGTATTCATAAATCAAATTTTCATGATTCATTTTGGCCCGAGTTAAGCAATGTTAAGCCATGGATAATTTTGGAGAACTCTCTAAGCACGGCTTTATTTGCAGGGCCCAAATGGGATTGAATAATGTAGTAACTATTTTTCCCCTTAAATGTCTTCATCATGTTTTAAATATTTTAAATTCGGTGTGTTCTTGAATGCATTTGGTTAGGCACTCTCTCTCTGCCCCTTAATCTTTAAATTCAAGTGGGTTTTAAAGGAAATTATGATTCGTATGTTTCTAATTCCTTTATTCTTACTGCAATTTATCTAAATATTGCTTTGTAATACTTATCTGATGTCCAAAAGGTTTTGAACTTTTTACTGTTTCCCCAAAGTCAGGACCTTATATTTGGATAAACAACGAGCTCCAAACCCTCCATGTTTCAACTCTGACCTCGTGAGTTTTGAAGTGACTTTGACACCTGAGCAAATGTCATTCTCTATGAACAGCTGAGAATTAAATCATTGAGCTCCACTTTTCCTTGTGGTGGCAGATAAGCAAGAAGGGACTCTGAGGAAGGGACGGGTGTCAGCCTGGTTTTAGGACTTTGCAGTAGACTTTGAGGAGAAGCCCGAGGCATGGTTTGAGCTGCTCCCTTGGACCTCCCTGGGTGTGGCCGGACTCCTGTCCTCACTTTATCCATGTGGAATCGTGGCCTTTCCATGTCCTTCAGGATGGTGTTAGAAGGAGAGATGCTCTTTTCTGGGAGTGAGAGCTTGGGGTAGACAAAGGCTAGAGAAATGTTAAGAAGATTCCAAAGGGGCTTTTCTCTTTTTCTTTCCTAAGGAGGCACATTATTTTTTTCTTCCCAAATGCAAAAACAAAAAGCAAACCCTTAGGAACTACAAGCACCTGAAAGCCTCCTTCTCAGTGCCCTTGACCTAGAGCTACTCAGGAATGAGTGGGTTTAGAAGCAGAAAACCAGGGAAACCAACACCTATGTAAGGGCCTAGCATAGCAAGAGGTGCTTTTTCTCTTTGTCTTTGTCTCTTCTGTGGAGAGAAGTGTTTACTTCAAGTAAAGAATGTGGTGAGTTCATTTGTCTGGCTTCCGCGGGGGATTCCCATCAGGCCTCAGTTGATCCTGTCTACTGCAGTCTCTGCAGGGAGTGACCTGTACCTTTAAGGTGAGAAATGAAATAGCCAAGCAACTCCAAAAGCGTCTACGAAGATGGCAATATCCAGGTCGGAGCCTAGCACCCAGGCTGCTGTTTCCCCAACAGGCCAGACACCCAGGTTCAGAGGATTTCCACAAAGAAGACTCGAGTTTGAGTCCTGGATACCCCAATTACTAATTCTGTGACCTTAGACAAATAAAGAAAACCTGTGAGCCTTGAGTCTCCTCCTTTGAAAAATGCAAATACTGATACTCACACACTTTGGGACTGAAGTTGACAGAGTATTTGAGAAAGGAAGGAATATACCCAAGCATTCAGCAAATGCAAAGTTAGGTGTTTTGGAGGTCTGCATGCACCACTCCCACCCCCAGGTCCCCACCTGCCCACCAATCATCCCATTGGAGGGGACAAAGGAGCTCACTGCAGGCCTGTGGCAGGTCCCGCAGGTGTCCTGGGTTACAGCCGCCCATGGAAGCAGGCAGCACAGGTCTGGGTTGAATCACATGCTTGTCCACATGTTCATTTAACACCCAGACTTTTTAGTTTACTGGTCCAGAGCACCATGTCAGGTCCTGAAGCAAATGGATGCTGAAACAGTAAATCAAGCAGCAGCTAATCTGACTTAGGACCAGAAACCGAGAGGCAGGGACCAGAGGCTGAAAGCAAAGGATGGAGACCCTTCGGCCTCTGGCCTTGTGCTAGAGCCTTGAGCAGCGAGAGGCAGAGGGGGCCAAGGCCCCTGCCAAGAGGAACAAGTGCAGAAGGATGTACGTGCTTCCCACGGATCTGCGTCCCTGTGCCCAGCAGTGGTAGTGCCCCCGCTGCTCTCCTGTCATGCTGGATGGACTGCCCCGGCCCGGCACGGTCAGCCCTCACTCACCTCTCAGGTCTCCACCTGGCAGGCACTGCCCCCAGAAATGCCCCTGGACCCCAGGGACAATCAGACACCCCTCTCCTGGTAGAGCCAGAGCACCCTCCACACAGTGGCCCAGCCACGACTGAGGACAGCAGCCTCGGGGACCACGAGAGGACAGCTCCTGAGACCCACCACAGCCTCCGTCAGAGTGTTGTCAGGTTCAGCCATACTCTGAGAACTAATGCAGAATTTAAGGCATCATTAAAATTTGACCTTTCAAGTTCAGTTTAATTTTCAAATGACAATTAAAATTCCTGTAACAGAAACACACATAATGGGCTCATTCACACTTGGAGTGGGAGAGGCCAGTGGAGGGGATTTCTTGGAACGTGAGCGCACTTTCTTTTCATGAAATAAGACACTTTGTCCTAGTTGGATTGAGCAGCTAGAATTTATTAAGTATTTATAAAGACTTACTTCAATTCCCCCAAGGCCCCACCC
>NW_007732958.1:26934-32225 GCF_000696425.1 Galeopterus variegatus | reverse complement strand
CCCAGCCATAAATTCTGTGCAGCATTCAAAGCTTTTAAAGAGCTTCTGCAATTACACCAGAGTCAGAACTGGAAAGGCCCCGAGCGGCAAGAGTGACATTCTCGCTTTAGGAGGGACTGCTGTGTGGCTCCTCCGAGGGGCTTGGTAACCTGTCACATGCTAAACACCACAGGCAGACAGCCTGCACTGCAGACGCATTTTTGGAACAATCGTGATGCTCATAACTAAAACAATCATTGAAAACGTGACAGCCCAGTGGCTCTATGTTTCCCACGATGAGATTCCTAGTGAGCTCAGTTAGCACTTGGAAGCAATGCTGCAGCTGAGCGTCTTTAAATCTTTTCCTTTTTTCTTCAGTTCCTCTACTCAGCTGGAAGGAAATCCTCGGGGCATTATTCCTGACATATCGATGTCACACCCACAGTGATGTGGGCTGGTTAGTTTTATGCGTCTGCTGGGCTGGCTATGCTACCCAGTTTTGGGCCAAACAGCACTATGTTATTGGGACGGTATTAAAGAGGAGATTAACATTTAAATCAGTAGACTTTGAATGAAGCAAATGACGCTTCATAGTGAAGATCGGCCTCATCCAGTCAGCTGAAGGACCTAAGAGGAGACCTCCCAGGAGGAAGACGACTCCTGCCTCCTGCCTTGGACGGGAGCTGCAGCCTAGGCGCGTCCCCGGGTGCCCAGCCTGCTGCCTGCCCTGCAGCTGGGGACACACCAGCCCCACGACCACATGAGCAGTTGCTCTCTCTGCATGCATATCATACACATACCCATATGCTTTTCTGTGTGCATAATATAGATCTGTATATATCACGCGTGTGTGTGTACACATGCCCACACGCACACATCCTGTTGGCTGTTTCCTGGAGAACACTGACTAATGCAATGAGTAAGGGACAGACTAAATCTCACCTAAAGGAACCGCCACTGCAGTCCTCAGTCTGTGACAAGCTGCAGAGCCCCAAAAGAGGTGGCAGCCCATGGAACTCACCTGGCGGTGTCCGATCCCTGACCTTGAGCCCACTACCTGGTGCTCGGGCAGTGCCTCTAATACAGTAAGCCCCTCATCCTATGCCTTCCAGGTGTCTTCCCGTCAATGCTTCCCTCTCAGTGCATGAAACGGTTTTCAGGCATACACTAGTGCACACACATGTGCATGAACATCTCTTATTCAATTGTGTCTATGAGAAAAAAAGACCACAGCCATGGTCTTCATCTTCACGCACATCAGAGCGCCCAGCCCAGTGCCTGGTCCACAGCAGGTGCTTAATGTGAATGTCCTGAGTGAATACACATATAAAATGTAGATCCCGATGGTCTTGGTTTGTGTTCCCCAAAGAAGACCCTGAATCAAAGGCACACGTGCAGGTGGCTCATTTGAGAAGTGACCTCAGCAGCCCAGGTGACCATGCAGGTAGTGGCAGAGGGACAGGGGAGCCGAAGCATAGTGTGTTCATTCTGAGGACCTGCTGAGGAATCCTATAAAATGTATCTCAGAGCTACCTGTTCTGTGTGGTGTGAGCCAGGGCATTATCTGACTGTTCCTGCCCTTTTTAGCTTCAGAGTCTCACCCCTGGGAGGACACGCTCCCGCCACTTGGCGTGGTCAGGGTCAGTGTCCAGGAGGCATCACCTAGCAGAGGAGCAGAGCAGTCCCTGCACTGGCATGGGAAGATGTGGTGCTTGTGGGAGTCTGGCACCATGGGGATGGCCTCGCCGGCAGGCTGCAAAAGCATGGGGACATGGGGACATGGGGACATGGAGTGGGCAGCAACAGCGTCACCATCCCGAGAGCCCATAGCCCAGGCTCCTGTGAGCAGAAACCCTCTTTAGTGAAATGTGGAATAAAAGGACATGAAAATATAGGTGGGTCCCGCTCACCAGACCTGGATGGAGTCAGACACTTAGGGCAAAACCCAGGTTTTCCATGACACTCTGTGACATTTCCTACAAGCAAAGGTCAAGTGACGCGAGGTTCTGGCGAGAGGAGCGGTTGCCTCTGCACTGTTGGAGGAGTTTGGATTCTGGAAAATCATCGTCCTTTTCCACCAAGCTTAGAGTCTCAGTGGGCAGAGAACGGACCCCCGCCCCACCAGCCAGGTCAGGGGGCTCAGCCTGGCCGACGCTGACACTGGCCGGTTACAGGGATCAGTCTCCCTCCCGCACTCGTGCAGACCTTCCACAGTCACTCGATCACATCCGCACTTTTCTGGTGAGCACGTAATTTAAGTACACACAACCACACATGACACTTAACCACATTTATTCTGACCCTGGCTTCCAGGACACTCTTTGTGGATAAAAACCAGGATGGCAGAAGAATAGATAAAAGGACCTAAAAGATCCTTTCCATTACTAATTCCTTTCATCTACTTGAAAGAAAACTAATTGCCACATTCGCTCTTGCCATCGACGGGAATTCCACATGGGCGCCATCCCCAGCTGTCTGCCCCCACCATGCCGTGCTCCTGCCTTCCACGTACGTGTTTCAGTACCACGTCGAGGTGACCGGGAGACCATGATTTCTGTCCCACCTCTGAGTCTCTAGCAGGACACGAAGTCTCAGAAGAGCAGTTAAACATGAAAACAGACCTCAAGAGAACATGCATCCACGTTCATGTGATAATTGGAGCCATGTCCTTCACGTTTAGCATGTATGATTGATGCTAATGAACAGCAAAGTTAGATGCGAAACCATCACAGCTGTCAGTGAACCCTCACTCCACATTTGCATGTTTTAAAGAATTCCAGGACAGTGAAACATGGAACCCTTTGTCTTTTAACCATTTTCTCTTGTGATCCCCTAGAGCTGCGCAGCTTTCAATGGAACCCACAGATAGGCGTGTTCTGCTGGGACCCAGCCTGCCTCCAGCCTTGCCGTCCTTGACTGTTTTCAGTTAGAGAAATTACTGAGTCACAGTGGGATTTTATTTAGGGAAGCCTCTTAGTACAATCTGAATGTAAAAGCCTGGACTGATTGCTGTCTCCAGAGGAGAGGGGGGAACAGACTGTCGCCAATTCATGATGACATGATACTCGATATTGTTCCCCGGTTTGACCAGGAACAAACAGATTCGCTCAATTCAATTCAGCAAAAGTGGACACGTGGCTGTGCTGAGCGCTTCACAGAAGGTAGGATTTGGGTTGTCCTTTAAGGCAGAGGCTGCGGCGGCAGAGAAGGGTCAGTGTCCTGGCAGTGGGAGCGTCACACAGGGAGCCCAGGTGCAGATGCCAGGGGCGTGGAGGAGGCTCGTCCCTCTGCCACCCTCCCCTCCTCCTGGTCCTCACCCTCTGCTCTTCCTCTCTGTTCTAGCCCCCTTCTCCCTCCTTATGCCCCTCCTTTTAGTCTTTGATTTCTTTCTAACTTGGGAAACTGTGATTTTGATGGGACCACATCCCGTTACAGCTCTATGGGCAGGCAGACATCCGTTCTCCGTGTTTGTCATTTTTCCAGGCGTGTCAAACCCCTCCGGTGTAGGCTCACAGTGGACCGAGGTGCAGCACCGTACAAGCGGCCTCTCCTCTGGGTGGCCATGGGATGTCAGCCCCCGTGGGGGCTCGGCCATAGCCGAGTAGCCCCGCTCGGCTCCACAACCGTGCAGCAGGCTCTGAGAGGCAGGGCTCTTTCTCAACATGTTCAGTTTTCCTCCTGCTGCTAGCAAAGATCTTAACGCATCATGTTTTGTATTTTGTTTTTCTTTTTGGTTAGACAGACCAGATTTGAATTCGAGTTCTGCCTTTTAACTAACCATGTGAGTTTATAAACGGCAAGACCACCCCATGCATTCAAATGCCTCGCACTGCAAGTTTTAGCACAGGGTTTGGCTAAGGTATGACTAAGAGCACCTGAGACAGCTTGAGCAGGCGGTGGCTGTGTGTGACAGCCACTTTTGCTTAGCACCCTTTATTTTGCTAAACGCTGTCTTTCCCATATCCACCTAATCCCCGATCTGCCCTCAGTTTCCAGATGCAGACATTGAAGTGTAGACTCTTAGGGCAGTGGGATTCCAGAAGTGGGTGGGCTCCTCGGGAGGCTAAAGCTGAATCTTTGAGTTCGGTCTGCTGTTGGCTTGAAAGGAAGGCAAGGATTTGACAGGCAGAGGAAAAGTATCGACACAGGTAAGTATCTTGGTCATGGAACCAGAGAGTCTTGGGGGCAACAGCTCGTAGCACAACAGGTCATTGGTAATGTGGCCACGCAACTTCTGATAAGCCTTCTGTAGAAAAGACCTCTTTGATAAAAGTGAGCTATGGAGAAACTTCTGCTATAATTAAAGAACTAAAGTTTTTTGTTTTGTTTTTGGTTTGTTTTGTTTTTAGCTACTACAGAACAAAAACTTTTGACAACCACCAAAAAAAAAAAAAAAGTTTGAGTGGAAGCTTTGCTCGTTTCCTTACCGTTAATGTGTTTGCTGAATAAATAAATAACTAAAGCTTACTTATTTTTCAAAGACCTATTGTTACAGTAAATGAAATAAAACATATTATGGAATTAGGCTTTGTTTAAAGCCTTAATATATAAAACTTACAAAGGGAAATTCACCTATATTGTGGTTTAGATTTCCTCATGCATTGAAATCCGCTATTAATTTGGAAATATATGCTGTTTTTTCCTTTTAATTTTTCATTAAAGTTTACCTAGCCTGCATGTATCTCATGAGAAGTAGGAGCTGGTGTTTAATATAAACATTAGGTTCAAATGAAGGCGAAGAGTCAAAACACACAAAAGGAGAGAAGTTGCAAATTTCCAGGAGTGCACGGAGGGCTGTTAATGGTGTTTAATTCCAAGCAGCCAGGTTCAGTCGACGCACTCCAGTGTCTGTGTTCAGCCCCCTTCACTCGTCTACTCCCTCTCAGGTATTTCCACCTGTCCCTCCTGACCACTGCATTCCTATGTGCAAACACCATTCACCTGCCTTCATCTGTTTGTATCTTCTTTTTTACACAATATATTACTCAAGGGTCACACCTGGCTCTCCCACGTTTGCATTATAACTTCTCATTTCTTAATGAGTTTACATCCAAATGGTCCACGAAGGGAACCTGCTCTGGACTGGATTGTACACCCTCCTCCCCTCATTCATATGCTGAAGCCACAACCCCCCAAGTAATGGTATCTGGAGATGGGCCTTGGGAGTTAATCAAGTTTACATGAGGTCATGGGGGTGGGGCCTTATAGTGGCATTAGTGCCCTTATAAGAAGAGACATCAGAGAGTTTGGCTGTCTCTTTCTCCCCACCATGTGAGGACACAGCAAGAAGGTGGCCATCTGCAACCCGGGAG
>NW_007732958.1:25516-26547 GCF_000696425.1 Galeopterus variegatus | reverse complement strand
TCCTCCCCTCATTCATATGCTGAAGCCACAACCCCCCAAGTAATGGTATCTGGAGATGGGCCTTGGGAGTTAATCAAGTTTACATGAGGTCATGGGGGTGGGGCCTTATAGTGGCATTAGTGCCCTTATAAGAAGAGACATCAGAGAGTTTGGCTGTCTCTTTCTCCCCACCATGTGAGGACACAGCAAGAAGGTGGCCATCTGCAACCCGGGAGGAGAGCCCTCACCAGAACCCAGCCATGCTGGCACCTTGGTCTCAGACCTCCAGTCCCCACAACTGTAAGAAAATAAATTCCTTTTGTTTAAACCATCCAGTCTATGGTATTTCATAATGGCAGCCCAAGCAGGCTAAAATAAGAGCAAGATGGTGGCACTTCCATGTAAATAGTTATGACAACTTTTCAAAGCTGGGTCAATATACTGTGGTTTAAAGTAGCAAGGTGGACACTGTGCTTAGTCTGATTCAATTGATACATGGATTCTAATTGATGTATGGACAATATTGCATATGACTAAAAGGCACCAGTGAGATCCAGGCTAAGAATGCTGAAATACATTAGGTTGGGCATCCTCTGCTGATAATCCCCTGCAGGATGGCTGGACATCAGGCAATGGACGGTTGGCTCTCACCCGTGCCTCACTGCCCTTCACTCTCAGGGCACAAGCAGAGCATGGGGTGGACCTTCTCTGTGCACACAAAGGATGACTGTGTGCACGTGGGCATAAACAAGTAAAAGCAGGTATGAAAGGTGATTTTACTGTTGGTGACTCAAGTCTGTATGGGACAAAAATTATCAGAGCAGACTGAATAGTCCTTTCTAGCATAAGCCCATGCAAATGCTAATTTTTTGAGTACATAAAAATTGCAACCAGTACTTGGAACAGTCTTGTGTCTTCAGCTATAATTGTGTTACTTGTGATTCTTTTGTTCTTTGTCATTCAGTACATACTAAGAGATTTTGAAAGAAGTAAGGAAAATTGCCACTTCTTTGGATTTGATTATGTTCAAAAGTGAAATACTAAGACATATT
>NW_007732958.1:22108-24658 GCF_000696425.1 Galeopterus variegatus | reverse complement strand
AAGAGAGACTATGGATAAGTGGGTGACACAGATTTCTCTGTAAGGGAGAAGAGCTGTCCCAAGTGGACAAGAAAATAGAGCCATGTAACAGCAACGGTCATTGTCACTCTGAGTGAGGTGGAGACCCCAGGTCGCAGCAGCTGACAGAGTAGGTCAGAGGTGTTCATGGGATTGGACAGTCAGGTCTAAGGTTTACCTGATTTGGGAGGCATGGAAGCTCTGAGCAGGAGGTTGGGCTGCCATCTGTAGGGATGGCGAGGACTTCCTGGTGTCCCTGGGAGAGGATGGCTAGAGCTGAGTAGAATACAAAGGTCACTGCAAATAAAGAGATTAAAGAACTGCAGAAATAACCAAGAATGATGCAGGCGTCGGGTGTGGAGGGAAACTGAGCCAGATGCTAAAATAGCCAGGGCAGGTGGGAAGTGATGGGGAAGTCATTAGCTGTTGGCACCCTGCCAGGGAGGTGGAGGCAGGAGCACGTGGTAGGATCCTGTGGGGTTTTCCTACAGGAGGACGAAGTGTAGAGAGGGAGAGGCATTAAGAAGTGGGGACTCTAGCCTCCCACTGGAGCCTGGTCATCTACAATCCTATGAGATAGACATTAACGTTCTCGTTTTCCATGCGGAGGCTGAAATTCAGACAGGTTAAATGCTTGTCCAAGGACACAGACTAGTAGAGTTAAACATTCCCCTCCCAAATCAATTTTAAACCTGCACAAAGGATTCAGCACAATTTCTACTACGTTCTCTTGCGACGGGACCATTCATCCACCCACTTATCCATGTTCATCCAACACACAGGAATGGAACCCTGGTATGTGCCACCTCGCTGTATTGGAAATGGAGAAAGTGTTTCAAAGAAGAAACGGTGTACAGTGTCCTGTACACTCACAGGAACCTTGGCAGCAAACCCTTGGGAGAGGAACTAAAAGAGGCAGCCAGAGGAGAAGCTTCTTGACCAGGGTCCACCTCACTATCAAAACTGTGAGTGTCTCAGAAGAGAAGACTCCCAAAAGGAAACGGCTCTAGTTGATTGTGAACGCATCTGATTTATAATCAAAGAAGATCACTTTGGACTCACTGCCAGAGGATATTAACCTACCGGGCTTCTCAGCACCTAACCAGCTGAGACTGCTGGAAGCTTCCCCTTCTCAAGTTTTATGTAAATGAACAATTTTCCTTCTAACACTCAATCTGCATTTCATCAACAAGCTGGAACACAGTCTTCATGATGCATCATGCAAAGAAGCAAGCTCTTTAAAACATGTGGGTGTTGAACATTTTACAAAGAGATAAGTTCTACATTTTTTGTGTCATGAAAGTCTAAAAAGGAGGAAAAACAGCATGCCCACTGAAAATCTATTAAGTGGCATTTCCATGTCACAGAATATGAAAAAGAAAACTCAAAAGAAAGACTTTTTATTAACTAAGACATATAAAGGCTATGGAAGTAACATTGAGAGAAAAATGTTAATGTAATCATGAAGGCGATTTTTACTGGAAGTGAACTGGGAGGTGAATCTGAGGTTTTTGAAATGCTGGTTCTCATGACCTAATTTAATGACAGAATTCATGTTTGTCAAAAATATGACCCACAGCATACAGAAGTATATTCTTTATAGCTGCACTTGGCATGAGGATTCTCACACTTAAATGAAGAAAGAACCCATGAAAAACGGCTGTGACCGCTCATGTCAAAGCTCACAGCAAAGGGGCGCTCGGCAGTCCCTGAGGCTCAGCAGCGGATTACAGCGAGCGGCCGAGACGAAGAGCGACGAAACGGCGAGTTCTAGCAGTGGCTGGTTTTGCTTTTGGGGTGGGGGTGGGGGAATGGTACTGCTCAAACTTCAGGTTAAAAAATGACCCGAGTGGCTGACGAATGCGAGGAACTGTTTCTGAGGTCACAACAGTGCAGCGCACCGAGTCTGTGACCCGAGGAGTGACCGCGCGAGGAGCTGCCACCCACAATTTCTTGCCAACCTTGGAAGTTTCTGCTCCCAAAAGAAGTTTCCCCACTAAGGTCTCCAGTGGTCTTCTGTTATTATTATTATTATTATTATTTTCTCTTCCCTGGAACATGGGATACAATTTATTTCTCAGTATTTCATTTAATAGACACATTTTTCAGGCAAACGTATTTGAAGAAAAACTAACTGTGCCTAAGTCTAGAGGCAAAGCAGAACATGCACTCTTATAACAAAACCTGCTCATTATTAAACATCCTCGTAGAATACGTAGGATTTCTTTCATCCACCCACTCCATCAGCAGTGTTTGAGAGCCTCCTTCATGCGATTACTAACTGGTACAGGGAGTGTAAAATGTTTGCGCTGTGAGCTCTGTCTCTAGGACCTTGTGAAATGCGTGTGCGCGCTGAGGAATTGTGCCATCCCCAGAGCTGCAGCGTTTCTACTTTATTCCCAATCAGGCAGTGCTAAGTGTACTGGGACTGCCAGAAAGAACTTTCTTTCATTACAGGTCAGAATCTCAGGATCGTTAGGTTCTGCTTTTATTTCATTTCTCTTTCCCACACCGGAAAGGCTTCCTGTGTGT
>NW_007732958.1:10669-21707 GCF_000696425.1 Galeopterus variegatus | reverse complement strand
CAGTGTTTGAGAGCCTCCTTCATGCGATTACTAACTGGTACAGGGAGTGTAAAATGTTTGCGCTGTGAGCTCTGTCTCTAGGACCTTGTGAAATGCGTGTGCGCGCTGAGGAATTGTGCCATCCCCAGAGCTGCAGCGTTTCTACTTTATTCCCAATCAGGCAGTGCTAAGTGTACTGGGACTGCCAGAAAGAACTTTCTTTCATTACAGGTCAGAATCTCAGAATCGTTAGGTTCTGCTTTTATTTCATTTCTCTTTCCCACACCGGAAAGGCTTCCTGTGTGTAGTCCCGGGTCAGAAAGCCTGAAGTTGTTGTCTGAAGAAATTGCTCAGCTGCAATATCGGAGTGTGAGGGACATCGGTCTCTTGTGAAAGTTTCACTCCAATTTACACCTGTATGTTCTGAAAAGCCAGAACTAAGTACTCAGGACTATTATTTCCTTCTGACATTAAAAAAGAAAAAAAAAAAAATCAAACTACCAAGGCAACATTCTAACCCCATCTTAAAACACATTTAAATTACTTATTTTACTTTATGCTTAGAAATTCATTTCTTTTATTATAACAGGATTCAGTAAATAATTACTTATAGAAAGATCACCTTCTTAGATGAAAAAGTTAATGTTTTGACCTATTTTAATTGACAAAATTTAGCTCTATTAACTCAGAGAATCACAAATATGTAAATTTGAACTGACAAGTCCTGAGCCTTGCCCAGGGCACACATAGGAGATCTTTAGAAGCCATAAAAGGATTCCTTTCTACTCTACTGCAGCAGCCAGAGTAGATGAAAAGGCAACAGACACACAGGGGCAAGGAATATAAAAATCCCATCTTGCAACAAAGAAACAATCTATTTACTGAGCCTGATTTCAGCTTTAAGGTAAAAGAAAATATTTATTCTGAACTTAAAAAAATTAATAACAAGATGTATAAAACCTGTTTGCTATGGAGAACACATGAACTGAATTAACTCTTCAACTTTATCAGTACTTGGTATGCATCCAGATGTCCAGAGAATACAGGCAAAAAAGAAGGCATTAACTTTTCATAAAATATGTAAGATCGGACAAAAGTCGCTGGGTGCTGAGTGTGCCGTGAAGCCTGAGGGAGCTGCGGCAGCACGGCCAGTGCCTGCAGGTGCCACTCTCCCCCTGCCTCACACAGAACTCCCGTTTTGTCCTGGGAAGCAAATGCCCACTTCAAACTCTGCAGCTAGAGATGCCAAGTAGGGATGCTGGTGGACAGTGGAACTCAGGAGAATTCTACCACGTGGGCTTGGGAAAGCTATTCAGCCTCCACCTTTGCCCTCTGCCTGGCATCCTGTCTGTTCCAGGGGCTCTGGGCAGCGTGAGGACGAAGCCTCATCTGAAGAAGCCGAGCAGACCATGAGGGGCTGGGTGCGCGGCTGCACCAGCCCACGAGCGACTGGTTTCTGCCAGTCTTCCTGTTAACGGTCGAGAATGGCTGCATGCTTAGGCTGCTGCGATCTGGTTTTCTATTTTCTATTTCCTATAAATGAACTCAATTCCCAACAATAGAGGAGTCAATAAAACTCCCTTATTTCCACATTTAGGGAGTTTTCTTCTGTAGGTCGTTAAGACCTGCAATTTTTTAGTCTGATATGAAGTATGTATTATTCAGGTTTCAGATTCAAGTTTCTCTATCCTTTATAAGCTTTTAAGAGGTAAATTCGGCATCATTTAATACAAGACAATCCTGAAACACGAACTTGAGTTCATGATGTCATTTGTTGAATGCCTGCTTTGTGCCAGACATGCAATATGTATGATCTCCTATTCTACGTACAGTAACTGTGAGTGGGAGGTATTGAAAACACGTTTTTATGGATGAGAGGCTGCAACTGAGGCGGTAGGTATGTACTAGGTGCAGGTCACGCTGTTGCTAAGTTGTGAAGCCCACATTTCCTCTTGTTTTTCACCCCATGGCCCATGCTTTTTTCACTCTGACACTGTTTACCAGCAGGCATCCCCTTTCCTAACCTTCCAGACACTAACACAGAGCTTCATTAACAGGAGGGTCAGTACATACTTGTGTGTGGGCTGGAGTTTGAGTGGCGAGACTTTGTTACCATCCATAACGTTCTGTACCCACACCCTGCCATGGCCTCCTGACATGCACTTCCCTGTCCTGTGGCTTGCTCTGAACCATGTGGTGGGCGTTGGCCAGCAGATATTACTGTACAGGTCACAGGCTGAGGCTTGAAATGTGGTTGTGTGGTAGAGTGGGTTGTCTTGTGCTTCAGCCACAGCCATGCAAGAAAATGCCCCTGATGACCCACCATCACTACCATCACCATCATCATCACCATCATCACCATCATTACCATCATAATCACCATCATCACCATCATCACCATAATCACCATCATCACCATCATTACCATCATAATCACCATCATCACCATCAACACCATCACCACCATCACCATAATCACCATCACCACCATCACCATCATCACCATCATCATCATAATCACCATCATCACCATCAACACCATCACCACCATCACCATAATCACCATCACCACCATCACCATCATCACCATCATCATCATAATCACCATCATCACCATCAACACCATCACCACCATCACCATCATCATCACCATCATCACCATCATCATCATCACCATCATCATCACCATCATCACCATCAACACCATCACCACCATCACCATAATCACCATCACCACCATCACCATCATCATCACCATCATCACCATCATCATCATCACCATCATCATCACCATCATCACCATCAACACCATCACCACCATCACCATAATCACCATCACCACCATCACCATCATCATCACCATCATCACCATCATCATCATCACCATCATCATCACCATCATCACCATCAACACCATCACCACCATCACCATAATCACCATCACCACCATCACCATCATCATCACCATCATCACCATCATCATCATCACCATCATCATCACCATCATCACCATCAACACCATCACCACCATCACCATAATCACCATCACCACCATCACCATCATCATCACCATCATCACCATCATCATCATCACCATCATCATCACCATCATCACCATCAACACCATCACCACCATCACCATAATCACCATCACCACCATCACCATCATCATCACCATCATCACCATCATCATCATCACCATCATCATCACCATCATCACCATCAACACCATCACCACCATCACCATAATCACCATCACCACCATCACCATCATCATCACCATCATCACCATCATCATCATCACCATCATCATCACCATCATCACCATCAACACCATCACCACCATCACCATAATCACCATCACCACCATCACCATCATCATCACCATCATCACCATCATCATCATCACCATCATCACCATCATAATCACCATCACCACCATCATCATCACCACTATCACCACCATCACCATCATCACCACCATCACCATCATAATCACCATCATCACCATCATCACCATCATCATCATCACCATCACCATCATCATCATCATCACCATCATCACCATCATAATCACCATCACCACCATCATCACCATCATAATCACCATCACCACCATCATCATCACCACTATCACCACCATCACCATCATCACCACCATCACCATCATCACCATCATCACCATCATAATCACCATCATCAACATCATCACCATCATCATCATCACCATCACCATCATCATCATCATCACCATCACCATCACCACCATCATCACCATCACCATCACCACCATCATCACCATCACCATCGTCACCATCATCACCATCACCATCAACACCATCACCACCATCACCATCATTGTCATCACATCACCACTAGCACCATNATCATCACCATCATCATCATCACCATCATCACCATCATAATCACCATCACCACCATCATCACCATCATAATCACCATCACCACCATCATCATCACCACTATCACCACCATCACCATCATCACCACCATCACCATCATCACCATCATCACCATCATAATCACCATCATCAACATCATCACCATCATCATCATCACCATCACCATCATCATCATCATCACCATCACCATCATCATCATCACCATCACCATCATCATCATCATCACCATCACCATCACCACCATCACCATCATTGTCATCACATCACCACTAGCACCATCATCATCACCATCATCACCACCCTCATTAGCATCACTATGATCATCACCATCATAACCATGAGAGACCCCTGAGTTTAGCTTTGTACACCTTCTTACTGTCTTTCTGAAGTAGCTTTGTTGTTTGCATGATTTGTTTGTCCATTTAGCATTTTATGATCGTGTCAGTCATCTCTACACATCAATCCCAAATAGCTTTCACCTTTCACCTTGATAATTAAAAATTCTGGGTGTGACATTTATGGTCATGATTTATGAGTTGGTCGGTATGCTTCTAAAAAATCTCCAGCTAGGAGATTTTTGACAGAGATGCAGGAGAGCCTTTCAAACGTGAGAATGAAGGTGGGGAGAGTTTGGGGAGGGAAGCATCTATCACTGAAAACAGCCACAGTGGGTAGGTAAGGCAAACAGATTTCTGTTTTAGATTTGCAGTCTTAATGCTTCTCAGTAAGGACCATCTGCACAGGCTCACTGGCTCCCCACCCTACTTCTCCCCTCTTGCTCTCTGCCTTTGTTCCAGCTCCTTCAGAGTCCTTGGACATGTTCTCCCCTACCTGCTCTGGAATGCAGTCCAAGCTCCACCTCCGCAGGGAGCATCTCCTGATAGCTGTCTTTCTTCTAAGTCCTTTCCTGTGTTGTCTTTACTACACAATTGATCATCATCAATGCTAAGACTGAGTTTTACAAAGATCACTCTTTTCTGAGTGGGGAGAAAATTGTGGGTGTGGGAGTGGATTTACCAGGAGGGAGTAGAGAATCCTAGAGGAAGTATGACCAGTTAATTAGCTACTGCAATGGTCCGAGTGAAACACAATGCAGGCCTAACTGAGGATGGGACACAGGATTGGAGGTCAGAGGCTTGAGGAGATGTGTCATGCTCAGGGTTTCTAGTGTGACTTAGTGAATAGCATCAGCTTTAATCAAAACAAGAACACTTTGATTTATTCCGTAGTTTCTCATAGCACTTGGAAACATGAGAAGTATGCAGCTGTGTTCAGCAACTGCTGGATCAGTACTCACTGATGAGTGACTGTTCCACATAGAAAGGGCAGACACATAGATCGCACGTCCTTGGTGCCAGGCTCTAAGCACCTTACATGTAATGACTAACTCATGTGATCTTCACCCCAGGAGGTGCACACCGCCACCACCCCTGTTTTACAGAGAAGGAAACTGAAGGATAGAAAGGTTAATTAACATGCCCAAAGCCACAGAGCCGTGAGGAGCAGGGCCAGGGCTCAAATTCATTCTGGCCCAGAGTTCTTGCTTTTACCTCCATGGTAGACAACTTTAAAGTTAAGGAATTATAATACTCTATATCAGCTGGAAAGAAAGGACTAAATACAGTTTTGATAGCATATTTTATTTTAATCTAAGAAAAATGATTAAATTCAAAGTTGAGAAATATAAAAGACTACCCATAACATTCAGGATCATACCTGTTTCACAAACAATGTTGACACATCCTCGAGCTGGTTCTGTGGATCCAAAGGCTCGGTTTTCATTTTTGCACAGTTTAAATAAGCAAGAAGCCTCCTAAAGTATCTTCATGCATGCCCACAGACATCGTTTTACATAACAAGTGTTGGGGGACTTGGGGCCATGAAAATTTTCCAACTAAAACTCTGAGCTGAGCCAGTATCTCCACTTCCTCACCCAGTTCCCAGGTGACCTCCAAACAGTGCCACAGAGCCCGGGGCAGGGCTGACCTACAGCAGCTGGTTCTGCTGCTCACTCATCGGGCGGGCTTTCTGTTCCTGACCCTCCTCTCACAGGGTCCGCTCAGGCCACTTCCCCTGAAGTGGTCTTGGTGTCTTCTTACACCCTAGAGCCATTCAGAACGCGGGAACCTCTGCCAAGACCGACGCCCAGGGCACGGCGGAGCCTGCCCATGCCTTCTTTAAGGAGACTGCTTATCATTTGTTCAGGTAATAATCTACCTTTCAGTGGGCTCTGGGGTGATCCGTGGTAGGAGGGGTAAGGGCCACGGGTAAGAGAAAAGCAGGCAGACAAGCGTGTTTAGAAGGCTTGCTCACGCATGGATTAGAATTGCTTTTCTCAACAATCTGGCCATTCTAGGCTCCCCCCACAGCAAGAACAACTCTCTCCCGATGTAATGGCATGATTAATCCCAGCCCAAGGTGTAACTTAAACAGAAGCTTGAGACAGAAAAGCAAAGATTGTTTGAACCAAACCATCACACCAAAGATAGCTTGAAAATATTCTTTCCTATCCGGCACTAGCTATAGTTATTGGATTGCTTTAGTGGTTGCATAACTCATTGTGGGAGCAAAATCTCCAGAAAGCAAAACAAAACTAAAACAAAATCCCAAGAAACAAACCAACCCATGCACGTTAACTGCAAGCCCGGGTCGGCAGTACATGACAACGTTGTATGGAAACATGAAGCTTCCAACAGGCTTCAACGACGCTGTGCACACATGGACTACAAGGTGCTGCACTGGTGAGGGGTAGGGCAGAGGACTGCAGCCAGCATGCCTCACATGAGGTTTCTACTGTCAACATGTGTAGGACAAAGAAATTAAGCTTAAATGCACTCAAAACACATCTTCACCAAGTACCGATTTCAAAGGTCAAAGGAGGACACATACATTGTATGTGATTAATTTTCTGCCAGCTTTTCATTTTCACAGATTAGAACAGTCTGTTTAAATATCTCATTTCTACAAAGTGAATTTACATGTAAAGTACAAAGTGCAAATACTATGTGTTTTCGTCTTTTTAGTTGCTCTTTGGTGAGGAGTGTCCCACGTGTCCAGGGACTGCCTCGGGGGTGGGAGAATTCAGCCCTGCTTTCTCAGCTGCAAGACAGAAAAAGACATCATGTTAGGAAGTCTGCACTGGTGAGGAGTGTCCCACGTGTCCAGGGACTGCCTCGGGGGTGGGAGAATTCAGCCCTGCTTCCTCAGCTGCAAGACAGAAAAAGACATCATGTTAGGAAGTCTGCAGCACCCTCTGTGAAGACCAAGGCTTGCCTTCTAGGAATTAAATAGGCCTATCTGGTAAAAACAAGGCAAAAAGCAATATTTTAAAATAGACATGAAAATAAAGAGTGCTGAGCTGATTATTTTAGTTGTAAGAATTAATCAAAAACAATGAAAGCATTCTGGATACCGGTAACTTCTAAACACTTTTCTCCCTCAAAATGATGAGAAATATCATGAAAAATTATCTCAGTTGAGAAAATCAGAATTTACTTAAAATATTGTAATTGAACTAAATACAATTTGAATGTTCTACAGAATCTCTGATCACCTTGGGTTCATCATACAAAAATAATTCCAGTAATATAATTTATGGTTCAAACTTGATAAAAGCATAGTTGATTTTTAAATTTTCCTTTGCATCTTTTCCATTCACTATTTTACCCAAGAAGAAATGCACCTTGAAAAGTTTGCTCACTGTACTGCCACGATTTCAGTAATATAATTTATGGTTCAAACTTGATAAAAGCATAGTTGATTTTTAAATTTTCCTTTGAATCTTTTCCATTCACTATTTTACCCAAGAAGAAATGCACCTTGAAAAGTTTGCTCACTGTACTGCCACGATTTAGCACGCCTGACTTTCAATTTAAAGTAATTTAAAATAAAAAGGAAGAGCAATATACAATCTCTTAGACTTATTTTTCCAAGTGTACCAATTTCTGCAAATATAAGTTGATCCACGCTTCTGTTTCATTCTTCCAAATAACTAAACTTGAAAGTTTAGAAGATTTCTGGATTGGCTTTTACTCCCTTTGATAAAGATCTAAGGAGATGGTGAGAGAAAAAGAATACGTCTCCTGTGCTACACTAATGAGAACTTCTGTTGTAAGTACTTATGGATAAGACAATCCATCGAAATATTTCACTGGCTACTGAAGATGGTCAGAGCTGTCAGAGGAGACAGGCTAACCTTTGACCCAATGTCAACTGCAGCTTGATTCCGATCATGATGGAAACTGGAGAGACCAAAAACTTAGCTCGCTCTGTGACTCAGTGCCAGCTTCATGCATCCTCCTGTCACCCTTCATTTAATATTTATTGTCTGTGGTTATTCATGTGGTGAAAGACTTTGGTGAGTGGCACTATTTTATTCTTCAAAGAAATATCTATGGCCTTCAATTATGGTGCCAATGTGCCAGCCACGTCCAGCTTGCCCGTGAGGACTTCATCCCAGGATCAGAGTTTGCAGTAATGCCATTGAGATAATGGCATGAAAGTCAGTATATCCATCCAGGCACTATAAAAAGTGCAAGAGAAACTGCTCTAATTTCTTTTTCTGGGGAAAAGCTGAAGACTGAGGCTTGTGTTTGGATTGAGTTTATTTAAGATTGCATGGTGCACACATGTGCCCGTAATTGCTGTTATCTAATGAGAACAACCCAGCGGAAGTCTTTGGAGCTCAGCTAGGGTAATTGCTTTCAGACCAGCTCCATTTTAAAGTGTAAGTGATTTGTGGTGGGATTTAAAAAGTAAAACCATAAACATTTGCTAAACAAAGTAAAATACATCACACCTCTTTGCTAATGAAATGGTTTTAAGTTACCTCCAAGGTGTGTGTTGGGGGTCTCCACTCAAAACCCACAACAAACACGGGCTTGCCTTCAGAAACTTCGATCTGCCATCCAACAGGTGCAGACAAAATAAATAACAAATTGACTAGTGGCAGTACGGAAAGAAGGATCTGCCCTGGCCTGGAGGGAGGGAGACATGAATCTACTTGTGCTTATCTTCTGGAACATATTCTCCACTTTTGCTAAGTTATGGCATGGGTTGCTGGACAGGGATACCACAATTGTATCTTTTCATTGCATATATAGACATACAGGTTCAGAAACACAAAAATGTGTTTATAAACACACACAGCAGGAAATTGAAAATCCCTTTTAGAACCAAACACTTATCTCATGAGGATCCCTAGATGAAAAGAGTGTCCACATGTATACCAGAGTGTCTCCTGCTCCTGCCACTCCTTAACAAAATGTAAGAAATAATTACAAATACCCAGACGACAGTTTTAAAAACAACCATTTCCACAAAACAAGGGGACTGAACATTTTTTTAAAAAATGAAATTTCAAATAATAAAAAATGTTAGGGCAAAATCTTCAACTACTGATTCAAATTAATGATTTTTAGATAGAATTTTGCAGGACTGTTTTAGCTCCCACAGGGGCTTATACATTACAGTCTGTTTTTACTGGATTGTTTTTTTTCTTGGAACTTAGTGTCCATTGCAAATCTACATAAACCTGAAATTTTATTTCCTATAATTAAACCAGCAAATTATGAAGGCAAAATATAGACATACCCACCTGTCTGTTAGAAGTGCTTTCAGCATTACCTCTAGGGGCTAGCAGGAGGGGGAAAAAAGATATAATTAAAAATTAAATACTCTTCATTTAGCAAAAGCTTCCATATAATTTCGGAAGGGATCCATATCACTTTAGGAGGTGTCAACAACTGGTAAGCTTGTTTACGTGAGAAAAAATATTTAGCCATTGAGCACAGATTATGAGTAATGGATAATAAAAGTTACTTAGGTATTTCTTAAGAATACAAATGGGCTGTAGTCAAACATTCGAAGAATGTTTCATTTTACCCCACATTCCAAAGGTAAGTCCACTAACCATGCAGAACTTTCATACAGGTGTTTCCCAAACCTTCCCCGGAGGAGAGTGGATTCCTTCCCCTGGGGTCCTGGGAATGAAGCCCTAAGCAATGCACCAACATGAGTTCTTTGAAGTCTTTTGGTTTTATATTAAAATCATGAAAAATTAACATGTTTGGCTCAAAATTTTCCCCAAACCTTCAAGTCCATTTGAACCTGGAGGGAGACGCGGTTTGCTGTGTGGCTCCCCTGCCCAGCGGGAGATGGAACAGCCCGCAGTCCTGCATCTCCATGGAAACCCCCTCCCTGAGGTCACTCGCGCCCTCCACGTTCCTCTCCCCACTCCCACCTGCCAGCCCCAGTCCCTCTCCCCTTCGTCTTCCTGGCAAGTCCCTGCCAGCTCCCTGACCTCGACAGTCACCATTCCAGCCCCTCTCTTTTCTGTTCCACCCGCTCACGGGTGGTCTCAGCTGGCCTTGTGGAAAAATAATATCGATCCCCTGATGACTCCCACATGCTCACGCGGCCAGACCCTCAGGTTTGGCACTCTTTTCTCAATCCAGACTCTTAGCTCCAACTTCAGTATCTTCACTTGGATTTTTAACAGGCAACTCGAAGGAAGCAGGGCCAGGCTGGACATTTTTTCTTCTCTCCGAAGCCCCTTCCTCCAGTCTTCCATTCCCAGGACATGGTGACCCATTCCTGAGCTGCTGTCTCCTCCCTTCTCTTTCACTCACCATCACATATGTCAGCAGGTCCTTGTGGCTTTACCTTCAAACTCTGCCCAGAGTCTGAACACTCCCTGGCACACTTTGGCTCCACCCTGGCCCAAACCGTCGGGCTTGCTCCCGTGGACACCTGCAGACCCCTCTGCACTTGCCCGGCTGCAGCCCTTTCCGTCTGGGGTCTACACGGGCCCGGCAAGCAGGGGTCAGAACATGTCCTTCCTATCACGCCTCCCGATGCCACACGCGCTGTGCCCACAGGCTGTGTCCAGGCCACATCGCCCGCTGGCTCCAGTGTGCCTGGTGGAGAGGCCTTCCCACCTCGTCCCTTCGTCTGAAGTCCCATCCTGTTCCCTCCCTCGCTCCTTGGCTGGCACCCGTCATACTATGGACTTTTCTTCATCGATGTCTTGCTTCTATACCAAAGTGTAAGCCCTAGAAGGACATGGATTTTGTCCGTTTTATTTAATGTTCTTCTCTCTAATGAAACAGAGGGAAGGCAGCTTTCTTCATCCCAGA
>NW_007732958.1:0-10545 GCF_000696425.1 Galeopterus variegatus | reverse complement strand
GTTTTATTTAATGTTCTTCTCTCTAATGAAACAGAGGGAAGGCAGCTTTCTTCATCCCAGAGGCACTGATTAATTGTTGATTTTTTATTCACTCGATAAAAATCACTGAGTAAAGAGCAAAATTATTCCACTTTCAACTCTGTCTTCTCTTCTAAGGCAAATGGAAATACTATGTGAAAAGGGAAAACAAATGTATAAATAAATGCAAAAATATTAACTAAACAGTAGCTAAATCTATCATTTTTGTCAGTTAAGTTTTTTTGGGTTTTTTTTGTGACCGGTAAGGGGATCAGAACCCTCGGCTTGGTGTCGTCCGCACCACACTCAGCCAGTGAGCGCACCGGCCATCCCTATATAGGACCCGAACCTGCGGTCTCGGCGCTCCAGCACTGCACTCTCCCGAGTGAGCCACGGGGTCGGCCCCTGAATTGTGGGTTTTAATGATCTAAGTATCAGGATAACTGCTGGTACTCTTCCACTTTGTTTTGCCTAAAATGACTACTTTAGAGAAAAAAATAGGCTTTTTTGGCCAACCATTCAAATTAAAAAAAAAAATTACAGCAATGCTTTGAATCTATTCTAAGCCAATTTAGCTATTGGACAATTGGAAGATTTTTTGCTGGTTTGTTTTATGATAAATATCAATCTTCCTGGTAATTAGAGGTAGCTGTAGATTAAAGGTAAGTTGCAGTAAGAAAAACTTAATATTCTTAAGTGTAAGAAAAAAACAGCTTGCCATATGAACGAAAAGAATATAAATTTCATTAATGACGCCTGATGGAATATTTAATCCAAGATACGCTAGGAAAAAACCACTGCTTAAAATACACAAAGGGCAGGAAAATAATCAAGTACTAATTAGTTAGTTTTACTGGGACAGCATGTAAATTATTAAAACAAACATACAGCAACACCACATCAGTAAAGACAGGCTTCAGGGAGCCTGCAGCAGAGAAGAGGAGAGACGTGCACGTCACGACTGCCTCACGGAACACGCAGGTGCAGTGGGCGCAGTTACATCCACTGGCATCAAGTGACACCAGTCGTGTCCGGCTGACCTGGCAATCACTATTTGGCTATAAGTCAACATGCCTGAAGGAAATGTAGTTGGCACAACAATTTGGTTGAAAAAGATCATTTGATCAAAGAGAAATATTTCAAGAAAACCATCCTGACTGCCGTGGAGTCCATCCTGAAACTATTTGAGGGTATCCAAACTTTTTCAAAACACTGTCACAGCCCTGGGGCAGATTAGTCCAAAAGCCACCAACTGCTGGAACTCATCCCTCCCTCCTCCCCTGCACAGCATCTATGCGTACCTCAGCTGAGTTTAAGAAATGTGCGGACAGGACTCTGCCCTAGCAAGGCACGTCTGCCGTCTGACCTCAGGCATGAGGCTGAGCCAGGCCCGTGTGCTGAGGGCTCTGATTCTACACTTAATGAGCCAGGCCCGTGTGCTGAGGGCTCTGATTCTACACTTAATTTGCCCACTATTAACCACAAGAATTAGCCTTTTACAGAAACTCAGAGACCGGTTTCTAGTGGTAATGGAGAAAGAGCCACGTGCGGCCCTGGCTGATGGTGCAGGGAGGCGTCTGTGCCCTCGGGCAACAGAGAGCCACGAGCAGCTCCCTCAAGGAATCCCCGTGGAATTCAGAGCCAGGGAGTGGGGGTGTGACGGGGCTCCCCCGGCCCCAGCTGCAGATCCTGCTGTCCCCTGCTCCCCATCCCTCTCGTGGGATCCCTGGGGCTGACCCTGCTGGGGGGGTTTATGTCTAAACTAGCAACAGGTCACTAGTCTCCTACGTCCCTAGGCAGGATCTAAAATGAGACAAAAGTCAAGGGACAGAGCGAGGAAGCGGTCTGCCGTGGCTTACGTGTGACCCGAGTTCACGTGTTGGAGACTTGATCTCCAGTGTGGAGTGCTGGGAGGTGGGACCATTAAGAGGTGTTTAGGTTGTGAGGTCTCTGCTCTCACCAATCAATCAGTGCCACTGTCACAGGGCAGGAGTGGGTTTCTCATAAAAGGACGAGTCCTCCCCAGCCCCCTGGCCTTTGCCCTTTCGCCACAGATGTCATCTGCCATGGGATGACGGATGCAGTCAGAAGGCCCTTGCCACACGCAGCCTCTCACCTGGACTCCCCATTCTCCAGAGCCCCCGGTCTGTGGCATTCTGATACAGCAGCACAAGACGGACTAAGACAGTCCCAGGCCAAGAAGTCACAGGCAGCGTCAGGAGGTAGCAAGAACAGTGCCAGGAAAGCTGCACCGAGCAGAGTCCAAGCACACAGGGGCAAGGCACGGGGAGGGGCACGTGGGCAGCTGCCGCACAGCACGCTGGGTTTTCATCCACCTGCCCAGAGCGTTGCAGGTGCATCTGCTGTGGTGGAGGAGACCCAGCGGAACGTGCAGCCGGGACAGGGACCGGCTTCCTAACTGCGTTACTCCTCGTTGTGCGGCAGCTGTGGAAGGAAGACTCGTATCCACGTGCTGGCAACCAAATGCACTGAGCAACCCTGTGTGCAAGTGACAGCAAGGGTGAGTCTGTCCTGTGACCTCGTCTGCCCCAGGATGGCTGGGAGCATGAAACGACCATCTAGCCATGATGCGGGACTGGGTGGTGAGCCCGTGCGGCCCCTGTTCCCCCAGCATTGAGTCGGAATTCCCAGCTTCCGTGCTGTGCAGATGCACTAGCCTGGCACGGTTTCTTGTCCTGTCAGTCTGTGAAAGGCCAGTTCCTCTCACACCTGCCAAAGAGTCCTCGACAGAGACAGAAAGTCTGAAATAACTACGGGATTTCCCAATCTGACCCCTATCAGCTAGCCCAAGGGCCAGGCCACACACAGAGCGCGAGCATCCTGCAGATGTGGCGCAGCCTCACTCTTGGCCACTCCGTCTTCTGCGAAGACATTGTGAGGACCACAGGAAGTGCAGGGGCCCTGTGCAGAGAGCTCCGACATAATGCTTACCATTTCCAGAATGGACTGCTCTCAAGAAATTAGCATGAAGCGCTTCACAACCAGCGGATCTAGCCTGGAACCTAACTCAGGTGAGGTTGAGTGATGACTGTGACAAGTACTGGGGACACAGAACAAAATGAGCTAGACAAGAGCCATGGCCTTCCAGAAGCCCACCCACAGTCTAGCTCAGTTCAAAGGAACTGAGCTCCAAATACAATAGGGTCGTAAGGAAGGCACTGTATGAGGGCTCCAGAATACACTCTGACACCCAAATGTCTTCTTTCCTAAATGTTACCGAAGTTGGGAATAGAATAACAGAATCACAAAATGCCACCGAGGACCCGTCAACTCTGCCCAGCACGTTTACTGTACCAATGAGGAAACCAAGACCCCGAGTGGAGTGGCGGTCACAGCACACGCAGGTGGCCAGCTCAGCTGTCTCTTCCCTGCGGCTCCTGACTCTCAAACCTGGATTTTCTCATGTGTTGCCTGCTGAGAACATTTGACTCAGGCCACTGTAGGGTTCTCTCTCTTCCTGGAATGCTTGGATGGCTAAGCCAGGCCANCCCAGCGGAACGTGCAGCCGGGACAGGGACCGGCTTCCTAACTGTGTTACTCCTCGTTGTGCGGCAGCTGTGGGAGGAAGACTCGTATCCACGTGCTGGCAACCAAATGCACTGAGCACCCCTGTGTGCAAGTGATAGCAAGGGTGAGTCTGTCCTGTGACCTCGTCTACCCCAGGATGGCTGGGAGCATGAAACGACCATCTAGCCATGATGCGGGATTGGGTGGTGAGCCCGTGCGGCCCCTGTTGAACACCCCAGCATTGAGTCGGAATTCCCAGCTTCCGTGCTGTGCAGATGCACTAGCCCAGCACGGTTTCTTGTCCTGTCAGTCTGTGAAAGGCCAGTTCCTCTCACACTTGCCAAAGAGTCCTCGACAGAGACAGAAAGTCTGAAATAACTACGGGATTTCCCAATCTGACCCCTATCAGCTAGCCCAAGGGCCAGGCCACACACAGAGCGCGAGCATCCTGCAGATGTGGCTCAGCCTCACTCTTGGCCACTCTGTCTTCTGCGAAGACATTGTGAGGACCACAGGAAGTGCAGGGGCCCTGTGCAGAGAGCTCCGACATAACGCTTACCATTTCCAGAATGGACTGCTCTCAAGAAATTAGCATGAAGCGCTTCACAACCAACGGATCTAGCCTGGAACATAACTCAGGTGAGGTTGAGTGATGACTGTGACAAGTGCTGGGGACACAGAACAAAATGAGCTAGACAAGAACCAGGGCCTTCCAGAAGCCCACCCACAGTCTAGCTCAGTTCAAAGGAACTGAGCTCCAAATACAATAGGGTCGTAAGGAAGGCACTGTATGAGGTCTCCAGAATACACTCTGACACCCAAATGTCTTCTTTCCTAAATGTTACCGAAGTTGGGAATAGAATAACAGAATCACAAAATGCCACCAAGGACCCGTCAACTCTGCCCAGCACGTTTACTGTACCAATGAGGAAACCAAGACCCCGAGTGGAGTGGCGGTCACAGCACACGCAGGTGGCCAGCTCAGCTGTCTCTGCCCTGCGGCTCCTGACTCTCAAATCTGGATTTTCTCATGTGTTGCCTGCTGAGAACATTCGACTCAGGCCACTGTAGGGTTCTCTCTCTTCCTGGAATGCTTGGATGGCTAAGCCAGGCCAACATCAAAAGATAAATTCAATTGTTAAAAAAGCTAAAACCATCAGAATAAATGGTCTGGATTATAGCAATTATTTCACTGCTGATAAACGGACCTGAACATTGGGTTGGAGTATGTGTAGAGGGCTGGCACACGATTGCCCATGGTTCCCAGATTTTCCCAACATACGTGTTTGGGAAGTCGCCCAGCATGATTTGAACAACACAAGACACCTTCAGAGCAGCCCCCAGCTCATGCCTTTTAATCTGCGGCCTCCTGACCAGGTGGCACGTGACTGATGGTCTGTTATTTCCATACACAGATGGCCTGCAATCAAATGGCGTATTTTATGTTTGCTGCACCTCAGACCATGAGAACACCTTATAACATTTAGGAAGTGAGCTACAGGCCTCAGGACCTGGTGCGTGCACAGCAAAGCCCCTAGGAAGGTTCTTACTGTGGCGCTTCTTGGTGTCGGCTCTGCTCTCTTCCCTGGTGGCGCCCAGGCAGCCCGTGAGCTCTTGCACCGAAATGGATCTGTCGTTGTTCACGTCACAGTACTCAACAAACCTCTTCACACACTTTTTGGGTTTTGACTTTTTCCGAAGGAATCTCTTGAAGGGTTTGATTTCCTTCTTGCCGATGTCCCCACTGGAGTTTTTATCAAGAAGTTTGAAATACCAGTGCACCACTCTCTCCTCCAGGGTGTGGCTGGGATCGGGTTCTGAGAGCCTGGAAGGGATACAACCTGGTCAGGACAACCACACACCTGCCACGGCCTTTCCACCGAACACACCTGCTTATCACTACTACGGTCCCAGTGTCTCAGCCTGTGTGCATGTGCCGTTACATGTAACAGTTTTTAGAAGTAACTTAGAAAAAATGATTTAGCAAACAGTTTTCAAGTTTTTCCTTCTGGACAAAGGCCCCGTGTCCCGGGATCTTTGCTTTGCTGAGGGGGCAGGTCGGCTTAGACCTGGCTTCCAGCTGTGACACACAGGAGCCCTTTACACGTGACCACTTACAAATCATTGCGGTCACAGGCATACTGAAAAATGCAAATCAAAATATTTTTAAAAGTTGTAACTAGACATTTTCCCTTAAATTAAAAAAAGATTGATATTTTAAGAAATAAACAAGTAAAAACTCTTCTAGAGGACTGGCTGTGAATGAGACCTTTGAAATCATACCAAATGGTAAAAGGTACCTTCTCACCAAGAAGATGAGGCCTGACCACACTTGGGCATTGCTGGGCTCGACATTCTACGGGTCTGGGTGAGTTTGCACTCCCGAGAGACGTCAGTAATCCACAGGGATTAGGGATTAGGGCACTCTGACACTATCGATTATTTTTCAGACTTTCAGAGGAGATTCTGAGATAGCAATTCATTCACTGCTTTCAGTTTTAGTTTTCAGGTAAAAGCAATCTTTCCAAGAATATAAGATAAATTTGAAATTTAGGTGATGTTTTGCTTTATTTAATTTAACTTGCTATCTAACTGTGACATTTACCATTAGCTTTGGTGCTTCCCCCCCCTTGAGTCTTCACTAGCAGAGAGACAGCAAGGTGAGACTCTTGAGCTACAGAGACCAAGCGGCTTTGATGATCTGAAATAGATGGGTGATCAGGGGCTGGGGCAGGAGGGGAGGAAGACCAATGCTCTAAGGAAATAAAAAGATCAAAGTCTCCATCGGAAAAATGCCTTTAAAGTGAACATAAACCGTTGCTNGATTTCTTTCTATAATGGAGAGAAATGTTGTTTTAGTATTTGGACATCGGTGTATTGGGCTGCCTTGATATTAACGCTCATTTGACTCGTGCAAGCGCATCACGATACAGACATTGAACGCAGGGCTTGAGGAACCTGGAGACCTTCACACGCACAGAACCAAGAAGGGACGCAAAGTCTGCTGATGCCACTTAACGTTCACTGCAGGCTGCAGTGTCCCACAGCGCTGCTTCGCTTCTCCTGGTCTGTTCAGATGTAACCAGCCAAGGGGGAGGTGACAAGGGGGAGGTGACAAATTTAGTTCTTCTCCATTTACATTTCTTTAAGCAAAGGTTTTTTCTAAAGAAGCCCTCAGGAGAGTTTGGCAGAGAGAAGAGGAAGATGCTGAGAGGAAAACAGAGGGAGAGAGAGGACAGGAGGACCCGCTGCCCGTGCCCCTCCTCGGATGAGGATGCGCCACGAACACACTTCTGAACTCGAGACCCCCTTCAGCGGGAGAACGCTGCCCTGGCCCGTCCCCTCTACAGCGAGAAGGCAGTGACACCGCACGTTCAGTGAAACGCTGACTTGAGCTAAACTTCGATGAGTTTTTTAATGAGGAAAGTTTTAGATGGTCCCTCTAATGGTCCTCAAAATCTCTGGAGTCTACTCAGCGAGCTGAAGACACGAAAGTCTCAAAGCCCACGGCAGAAGACGTGTCAACCGGATAGGAAGGGCCATTTCATGACCCTCTGCAACAGCCCCCCACAAGGAAGGTTTGTCGAAAACTAGAAAGCACTCTCTCGGGAAATTATCAGTAGATGCCTCCTCCGCGTTGAGGTGAAGAAAAGCAGCATTAGACGTGTCCTTTCTGTACTCTGGGGTACAGGGATGCTTGGCGTGGATCCCACGGTGGTCATGCGTCATGACAGCTAAGTCATTCGTAGAGCGACATGCTTATATGGCTAAAGACACTCTGGTTTTCATCAATTTCCTTTTGACACTTGAGGTTTTTATTATTATTCCTCAAGTGACACATGTGAGCTGTCTCTAGCAGGGATCCGTTCATGCCTCTTGCCACTTCATTAAACACACACAGCAGATGACAGATGTGCAGTCTGAGAGTGAAAACAGGGATGTGACCCCTGCACACAGCTGAGAAAGCAGGTTATAATCTATAAAAAAAAAAAAAACCCGCAATCATGGGGAGAATGTTGTTTTTCCAAGAAAAAAGCAATTTATCTCATCAGCTTTTCCCATGGAAAGAAACAGAAGGTGTGAGGCTATGACACCACGGTGCTCAGGCCGCCGTGGAGCTACCTGGTCCTCTCTGCTCTCGACTTTGGGAGGTGACATCCCCTTGGTCAGGATAGGGCCAACCTTCCATGCAGTAGGACTAACCGCTAAGAGAAATAGGAAAGTATGACAAGCGGGTCTGACCCGGAGGAAGATAGGCAGGTGCCACGCGGCAGGCACAGCCGGGGGATGGGCACCACCTCGGGGGGTGGCCTGTGGAGGCTGCGCCGCGTGGGTCCCCAAACCCACCATTAGCCTCAAGAGACTCGGAGAGGAATATGGTGTCAATGAGGAAAATCACAATTATCTGCGAAAAGCCTTAGCATATTAGATGATCCTTAGTATCAAACAGCGTTGAGAAGGAATTATGCTTACGTTGTGTGTGGTGGTTATAACTTTAATGGGGATATACCTAGGATTTTTGTGTTTTGGGAGCTGTTAGATTAACCATATCCCCCAAATGAGATAAAGCAACAAAATATTTTTAATTAGAAAATGACATATATTCACTATGAGATACAAGACTAATGGTATATAAAAGCTTTAGGACTCTAATGCAAAGAGGAAAATTTAATGTCAAAATGTGATCTACCTCTAAAACAAGAACTACTAGATAAATCCTCCTCATGTATTTTTTTTCTTTATTGTGGTATAAATCGCATGCCGTGAAGTGCACAGATCCTGTTAAGGATTGTATTTCACAGTTATGAGGTACTTCAGTCCAAAAAGAGAGGACTTTTTATTTTCGTTTACAAAGACACGGAACTTCCTTTTGCGTACAGAAAAAGAAAAAATGATCCAGACCCCGAAGACAAAGCTGCCACATTTCCACGACTAACTTGCTCGGTGACTCTGTCTCACACTTTGTAGATACGTCAATTTTGGTTTGCATAATCAGAAATCTCACACATGAAGTCCACTTGCCACTGAGAAATTCTGGCCCATTTGCTCAAAACTACTCCTGAGGACCTGGGGAAGGTGCTGGACCCAGAGGTGAGCCAGAGAAAGGCCGTGTTCACGGGGTCAAAGTCTACATGCCTTGACGTCCTGGGATGTGTGACAGCGTGGCAGAGACAGTGACCTACCTTAGACTCTGAGAAGCTTGGCTGTTACAGTCCCATGGATAAATGCTAATAAAACGGAACGGTCATCCCCAAATCACTGAGAGTGAGTGGGGAGGGGGGCACGACTGGGATGGGGTGGCCACCGTGTCCCTCAAGTCAAGAGCGGGAACAGAAGGCTCTGTTCTGCATGTCAGCTGGACCTGAGAGTGGAAGCGTTGAGCAGGGACTCAGAGAGGGGACTGGAGCTCTGCTTACGTCCCCACCCTAGTTCACATCACATTATTCAGTGAGTTCTTTTGCGAGGACTTTCTTCCTGATGGGAATGTGTGGAATCTTGTCACTCAGCCCAGAATCTGCTATGATGCTTGTGACTGTCAACTATGGTGACTGCAGTTTAAAGCTATTTCTGAGGAATAAAAGGCAATAAATTAGAAGAAACCAGAAAAAAACCTGAAAGAATTTATGATTTTAAGGGAATTTTTACTCTATGAGAAACAACAGAAATATCACGAAATGAAAACGTATCGCAATGAAACACGCCAGTTCTTGCAAATGTACAGAAGAAATAACACGACTTGAGCTAAAAGGGAGACCACCCCAAACAGCCAGCTCCTTCCCTGTCACTAAGAACAGGGAAACACTCGCTTCTGCCCAGCAGCTCTGTTAGGCACAGTGACCGTGGCAGAGAGAGCTTTGTCCTCTGAGGGGTGTCGGCTCCTGTGCCTGCAGACCTCACGGTAATTCCTCCGACTGATGTCGTGGACACCAAACTGTCATTTGCCCTGGGTTTTTTGCAGTGTGTGCCTCACTCTCGGGAACTGCCCACTGAGGAGGAAACACATGAGCTGTGGCCAGCACCTGGTTCCTTGTTTCCGCGTTTGGGCCACACCGCGGGGCCCGGCAGCCATCAGAACTGCGGCACTGCAGGCCGACTGGTGCAGCGCAGAAGCNAAATAAAAAGATCAAAGTCTCCATCGGAAAAATGCCTTTAAAGTGAACATAAACCGTTGCTAGTTTTCAGGAGGACTATCCGGCTCCTGAAACGCCACAGCAGCAAAACCCGGGGAGCTCCCACCACCCTGAGGCACGTGAGGGAGGAGCGAGGCTCTGGGAATTTGCGAGAGTCTGCTGTGGACATGGAGCTCAGGAGTGCAGGGATGTCCCCCACGGACCCACAGAGAGCATTTCTAGGGTTTGAGAAGTCACACTTGGAACAGTGCGAATGCCGTAGGTGCCACCTAACTGTACACATGGAATCAGTTACGATGGCGAAGTTCTCGTACTTCCCACTTTACCACAGCAAATGCATCACCTGCTGAGAACTTTACATGCAACGTTTCCATTCAGAGTATTTAAAATCCAATCCGTGACTCTAAAATGCAGCTCCAAAGCACAAAGCTTCCGAAGCAGGTGCACCCTGTTCCTTTCCGCTCCTCTGCCCTCCCCGTCCCATCCATCCCCCCACCACGAGGGCCGGCACAAGGGCCACCACCGTTGGACCACCTGTGACAACATCTTGAGTGGGTTGGTCCTGTTATGAGAAGAGCCTGCTAAGCACCTGCATGTTTTGGAGAGGGCTCCTTTCTTTGGGGCCCTACTGTGTCCACACTAGCGAATCAGTTCTCAAATATCTAATGATTACACTGACTTTGAGCTCTCCAGATCTCCTCGAATTCCTGGGACCTTCTGCCAACTCACTGCTCCACTGTGAAACACAGCTCACCTGCCAGAGGAGGAGGAAGGGTCAGAGACAGCATGGACCATGTCTGTGGACAGCGCGTCCAGGACGCTTGTGAGGAACTCGTGTTTTTTGGCACCGGGACAACCTGGAAAAAAA
>NW_007732957.1:118280-121144 GCF_000696425.1 Galeopterus variegatus | reverse complement strand
ATGGAGGTGATGTTTTTGGCATGCTCCTTGGTGCTGGCAGTGTGCCTGGTTGTGGGAGGGAAGTCCAGTCCCTGTGTCCATACCTCCAGTGCCCGGGCGGGCCCCAAGGCACTGGCAGTATGCCTGGGCAGGAACTAATTTTTTTGTGCTTTGCTTACTTCTAAAGTGGGGAAACTTCCTGTGAGGACCAGTACCTGAGCTCTGTGGTTGAGCTAAATCGCTGCTTTGCTGCTGCTTCCCTAGGGAAGGCTTTTTTTGCAGCTCAGGTTATAATGGTTGACTTCATAGGTACTTCTGGTTCTCCAGAGACCCAGTGCACCTGGGTTATGTAGAAACTCTGATCNACTTCCTGTGGGGACCAGTACCTGAGCTCTGTGGTTGAGCTAAATTGCTGCTTTGCTGCTTCCTTAGGGAAGGCTTTTTTTGCAGCTCAGGTTATAATGGTTGACTTCATAGGTACTTCTGGCTCTCCAGAGACCCAGTGCACCTGGGTTGTGTAGAAACTCTGATCCGGGCCTGAGTCTTTTCATCAAACTGCACCCCATCCAATTTTATATTCCTGACCCGTCTCTTCTGAGTGGTTCTATGCTGATTGGGGGTCAAGTCAGCTGTACTTGCTGTGCCCCAGTGTTCCCCCAGTGGGCCCATTTCCCCCCCCGACCCATTCTGCAAATACTTCCCATGTGACGGGCTGTGCACTGGTCCCTTGCGATGAATCACTGGCCTCTGAGTGGCTCCTTTTTTTCAATTGTGTGGCTCCACAGGAACCCTATTAGTGGTCTTGCTGGCCTGAGGGCCACCAAGCCCCTCTTCTCCCCTGCAGCCTCCAAGCAACTCCATCTGAAGGGCACCCCTGCGGCTTTTGCTGGCTCCTGCTTCGTGGGCACAGCAGCTCCAGCCTTAAAGTGGCTGCAGCATGAAATGGTCAGAGAACTTTTTTCCTTCTCTCATCTTTGCTTCTTCCACCTTTATGCACTCCATCAGTCTCTCCTCNTCGCGCCCGCACCGGACCGGGACCGGCAACGAGATCTCAACCCTCGGTGTTGCGCCCGCACGTCGCTCAGCCAGTAAGTGGGAACCGGTCTGTATGTGGGATCCGAATCCTCGGTGGGAGCGCCGCGGCGCTCTCAAGCAGTGCACTGTAGCAGTGTGCCACCGGGCTGGCCCTTGATTTTTTTTAAAAAAATTTTTATTGAATCATAATTGATTATACATATTTTGGGGGTTCAATATTGAGATATGTTGACCAAATCAATATTACTAGCATACATTATTGTTACAAATCATACTTATTCTTTATGCCCCTTGCCTAATCTCTCCCCATTCCCCTTTACCTTCCCCACCCTCAATTACCCTGGATTTCTTCTCTCCTTCTGAAAGAGTAATGGTTACTCTGTTGATTTCTTGCCTAGATGATCTCTCCAATGCTGAGAGGTGCATTCAGTCCCCCAATATTATCATAGAGCAGATGCTTCTTCTGTCACTATGGAATGGGCTTTGTGGAGAGAGACATCCTCTTCTTTTCTTTGGTTTCTGCTGGTGACTCTCCTCGTGTCAATGCACTCCAGTGGCTGGCGGACCATCTATGTGGTGGTTGGGGCATCTAGCCACTTTCATGGCAGCCGTGGGTATTGTGGTGGTTGTGGTGAGCCACCCATATGGAGGTGATGTTTTTGTCATGCTGTTGGTGCTGGCAGTGTGCCTGGTTGTGGGAGGGGGTCTGGTCCACAGATAGATGCCTCAGTTCCCCAGACAGCTCCCAAGGTGCTGGTGGTGTTCCTGGTTGTGGGAGGGCGGTCCAGTCCCTGGCTCCATACCTCCAGTGCCCAGGTGGGCCGAAGGCACTGGCAGTATGCCTGGGCAGGAAGTAATATTTTTGTCTTTTGCCTTACTTCTAAAGTGGGGAAACTTCCTGTGGGGACCAGTACTTGAGCTCTGTGGTTGAGCTAAATTGCTGCTTTGCTGCTGCTTCCCTAGGGAAGGCTTTTTGTGCAGCTCAGGTTATAATGGTTGACTTCATATGTACTTCTGGCTCTCCAGAGACCCAGTGCACCTGGGTTGTGTAGAAACTCTGATCTGGGCCTGAGACTTTTCATGAAACTGCACCCCTTGCAATTCTATATTCCTGACCAGTCTCCTCTGAGTGGTTCTATGCTGATTGGGGTGCAGGTCAGCTGTCCTTACCGTGCCCCAGTGTTCCCCGGTGTGCCTGTTTCCCCCACCACCCATGCTGCAAATACTTCCCATGGGACGGGCTGTGTGCCAGTTCCTTGTGATGACTCACCAGCCTCTGAGTGGCTCCTTTTTTTCAACTGTGTAGCTCCTTGTTCCTGTATGGGTCCACAGGAACCCTATTAGTGGTCTTGCTGGCCTGAGGGCCACCAAGGCCCTCTTCTCCCCTGCAGCCTCCAAGCAACTCCATCTGAAGGGCACAGCTGCAGCTTTTGCTGGCTCCTGCTTCGGCACACAGCAGCTCCAGCCTTAAAGTGGCTGCAGCACAAAATGGTCAGAGCGTTTTTTTCCTTCTCTCATCCTTGCTTCTTCCGCCTTTATGCACTCCATCAGTCTCTCCTCTTCCCCTGAGCTCTAGCGGCCCCAGCTTGGCTGCTGTTGCCTTTTTATAGTTGTAAATTGGTTGCTTTGTGGGAGAGAGTGACGCTGGGAACAATCTATTCCACCATCTGGACCAGAAGCCCACTTTCATGTTGCCAAATCCAACTGTCAATTCTCATCTTCGTTTTATTTGCACTATTAGGAGTACATGACAGAGGTGATCACTTTTCTCCATCTTGAAACCGTTTTGTTTTACTTTTAGGTCACCACTTCTCTTGGTTCTCTATTTTATTAGGTGTTCCTTTTGGTCT
>NW_007732957.1:115897-117299 GCF_000696425.1 Galeopterus variegatus | reverse complement strand
AACTTCCTTATTTCAATAAACAGTAACTTCATTTTCCCATTTGCTCAGGCCAAAAACCTTACAGTCATTTTTGATTCTTTTCTTTATCTCACACTCCAAATCCTTTCGATCAGCAAATCTTCTTGGTTCTACCTTCAAAACATGACTACTTCTTACCACTTTTATACATACTATCCTAGTGTAAACCATCATGTCTTACCTGGATTAATGTCATTACCTATTTACTGGTCTCCCAGCTTTCGCCTTAACCTCCCCCACAGTCTATTCTGCCCACAAGAGCCAGAGATCTCCCTTAAAAATTTAAGTTAGTATCAATGTTAATTTCTTAAGTTTTGATAAATGTACCATGATCATGTAAGATGTTATCATTAAGGAAACCTGAGAGAAGGACATAGAGGAACTCTCTGTCCTATCTTTTCAACTCTGCTATAAATATAAAATTATTTAAAAATCAAGAGTTTAAAATTAGGCAAGTGATGTCATTGTCACTTATCTGCTTAAAAAAAAAAAACAAAACCTCAGTGCCAAGAAGCACATAGAAGGCACTGAATAATTATTTGTTGAAGGAATAGATGAAAGCCAAATGTTAACTGCTCAAGACCTTTTCAAGTTTAATGACTGTATATTTCCCTGCATTTCATCTTTCCATCTATCAATTTCTGTTCTTCCACCAGGTTTCCTATGTCTTCCTAAATGGCACATTTCTCTCATGAATTTCATTTTCTCTCACACACAATGACTATTCCTGTCCATTATCTTCTGAGAGCCATGTGGGAAAATAGCCTAAGTGATTCATTTTCAAGAACAGTTTAACAAGGGTTGCTTGATTAAGTTGTGGTGTGATGACCCCTGAAAGTACACTTTCCCGAGGGTGACTTCTCAGGATGGTGGCTGGTCACCTTGTTCTTTTTACTTCCTGATTTTTCTTCCTCCTCAGGACTTCTGGGGGCCTTTTTTGCAGGCTTGTCCTAAGCTCACCCCTTTCTGCCAGAGGAAAGGGGACAATAAATGCCTTAAAAGGAAGTAATAAAACTTAGGTGATGTCTGGGAAGATTATAGACCCCACAGTACTCAGCCAATGAGGAACTGGGGGAGGCACTTGCACACTAGGGAATAAATTGCTGTAACTGTTTCTGGCATACCTGACCAACAGACACCAGTCTTGCAAGACTGCCATCAAAGTCTTGCTTTGCTGTACCTCGTGTCTCTGTGTCCATCCTTTGGCATTGGACAGGTGAGGGCATTTCTCACAAGCCATTTTTTAAGGCATTTCTTCCCTTTTAAATTTAAACTTAAATTACCTTTTCATAGGCCTCTGAATCAAACTATAAAAATTACCAATCTGGGGCCGGCCCGGTGGCGCACTGGATAAGTGCGCCGCTTGGGAAGCGTGGCGGCGCTC
>NW_007732957.1:112027-114601 GCF_000696425.1 Galeopterus variegatus | reverse complement strand
TAACAATAGTTGAGTCTCAGCCAATCACAGCAGCCATACTTTAACCACTCACAGGCAGCCAATTGTTTAAACTGTGTTCAAATAAGGCAAACACCAAGCTGCAACCAATGCAGCTTCTGTACCTCCCTTCCACTTTCTGTATGTCACTTCCCTTTAAACAATCACACAGTAGCAGTGGAGTCGCTCTGAGTCTGTTCTGATTCTAGGGGCTGCCCAATTCACAAGTCTTTTTTTTTTTTTTTCTTTTCTTTTCTCAATTAAACTCTGTTAAATGTTTGTAAATGTTTGTAATTTTCTTTTTTCTATTTTTTCGCAGCTGGCCAGTAAGGGATTACAAGCCTTTGAACCCTTGATATTGGTATTATAAAAGCTGCTCTAACCAACGTAGCTAACTGGCCAGCCCTATATAGTTTACTTGTAAAGGTTTGCTTTAAATACATCCATATGTCTCCTCCAGACTGCCATGTTCCTACAAGTCAGTCCTTACCAAGGTAACCTTCNGTGGGAAAATAGCCTAAGTGATTCATTTTCAAGAACAGCTTAACAAGGGTTGCTTGACTAACTTGTGGTGTGATGACCCCTGAAAGTACACTTTCCCAAGGGTGACTTCTAAGGATGGTGGCTGGTCACTTTGTTCTTTTTACTTCCTGATTCTTCTTCCTCCTCAAGACTTCTGGGGACCTTTTTTGCAGGCTTGTCCTAAGCTCACCCCTTTCTGCCAGAGGGAAGGGGACAACAAATGCCTTAAAAGGAAGTAATAAAACTTAGGTGATGTCTGGGAAGATTATAGACCCCATAGTACTCAGCCAATGAGGAACTGGGGGAGGGACTTGCACACTAGGGAATAAATTGCTTGATGTAACTGTTTCTGGCATACCCGACCAACAGACACCAGTCTTGCAAGACTGCCATTAAAGTCTTGCTTTGCTGTACCTCGTGTCTCTGTGTCCATCCTTTGGCATTAGACAGGTGAGGGCATTACTCGCAAGCCATTTCTCCCCTTTTAAATTTAAATTTAAATTACCTTTTCATAGCCCTCTGAATCAAACTATAAAAATTACCAATCTGAGGGCTATACAGCTCTGCTCCCATTTATGGTTCAGTATAGAATGCTTGAGGTTTTAAAGATATCAGCAATGCAGTTTATTTAAGTAAAGTTTTAGACCTCATAACTGTGAAACTGATGATTTTTAAGGAAATGTAAATGTTCTCTCTACCCTGTTTGTCTTTAGCTCTGTTAATAAAATCCCCTTTTCATCCTGCTCCTATAAGAATGTTAATCCCTAACTATAATAGTTGAGTCAAGATCATAAAACCTGTTAAATCAAACTAAAATTTGGCCTGAGAAAGACTTCGTACTGTCATACTTGAGCTCTTACATACAAACTGCAACCTGACTTAGCACATAAACAAATTGAAAACCTAACTTAGAAGTGTGCTTCTGCCAAGGTCAAGGATTTGGATCCCCGTACTGGCCAACTGCCAAAAAAAAATGTGCTTCTGTAACAATAGTTGAGTCTCAGCCAATCACAGCAGCCATACTTTAACCACTCACAGGCAGCCAGTTGTTTAAACTGTGTTCAAATAAGGCAAACACCAAGCTGTAACCAATCCAGCTTCTGTACCTCCCTTCCACTTTCTGTATGTCACTTCCCTTTTTCTGTCTATAAGCCTTAACTAATCACACAGTAGCAGTGGAGTCGCTCTGAATCTGTTCTGATTCTAGGGCCTGCCCAATTCACAAGTCTTTTTTTTTTTTTCTTAATTAAACTCTGTTAAATGTTTGTAATTTTCTTTTTTTTTGGCCGCTGGCTGGTAAGGGATTATAAGCCTTTGAACCCTTGAAGTTGGTATTATAAAAGCTGCTCTAACCAACTTAGCTAACTGGCCAGCCCTATATAGTTTACTTGTAAAGGTTTGCTTTAAATACTTCCACATGTCTCCTCCAGACTGCCATGTTCCTACCAGTCAGTCCTTACCAAGGTAACCTTCAAATTTAAGGCAATTGCAATTAGAAATCTCAAAACTTTTTTTTCATTTTTAGAAGTAAAAATTATCCTAATATGCACAGGAATATGGACAACAATTGTATTTTTCAAATACTTTTTTTTTTGCCACTGGCAAAAGGGATCCGAACTCTTGACCTTAGTGTTAGAACACCACATTCTAACCAACTGAGCTAACTGGCCAGCCCAAATAAATATTTTTTAATGAAAAATGCATACAGAGGGAAGAATCAAGTTCATAGGGAAAGATAAATATACAAGAACTTCCATGAACATTTGATGAAATGAAGAAATAGCAACAAGTATTTTGCCCTGCTGAGACAGAGTAAGGCTAGGCCTGTGAAACAAACTGAACTTCATTTTCCCTGCAGAGGACAATTTGTTATTTTTCCACTCCTCAGTCATGAGACTCCACAAGGCACATGATTACCCCATGGCCCACCCTGATAAAATAAACTGATATAAGAGGGGAACACATATTCACTGAGTTGCAAAACCCCTCTCCCTAAGAATTGTTTACTGTAGTTGTAAAAATTGTTACAAATTAACCTTAAGACCCCTTTAGGAA
>NW_007732957.1:102475-111763 GCF_000696425.1 Galeopterus variegatus | reverse complement strand
AAATGAAGAAATAGCAACAAGTATTTTGCCCTGCTGAGACAGAGTAAGGCTAGGCCTGTGAAACAAACTGAACTTCATTTTCCCTGCAGAGGACAATTTGTTATTTTTCCACTCCTCAGTCATGAGACTCCACAAGGCACATGATTACCCCATGGCCCACCCTGATAAAATAAACTGATATAAGAGGGGAACACATATTCACTGAGTTGCAAAACCCCTCTCCCTAAGAATTGTTTACTGTAGTTGTAAAAATTGTTACAAATTAACCTTAAGACCCCTTTAGGAATTCCTGTATGCACACAAAGCTTCAAGGTGACTGTTAACGATGACCCTCCTGGGGTGACAATGATGAACACCTCCACCATCTTGAACCTACTGAGCAGGTGCAAGGACCAAAGCCTTAACTGAGCATGCACTCATGATATAACCAGTAAGAACAGAATGGACCACCTCCAGTGAAACTGGCCTGCACCCCTTAACTCTTTTCCCTATCAAAGACCCTGAACAGCTCCCCTGGGGTGGGGCTAGCTTTACTGTATTTACCCTCCTTATGCATAAGTCTATTTCCTCTTTTAATAAAGTGTTGCTTGCTTTACTGCTGGGTACACATTGCTCATTTCTATGTCTTTGGGACCCAAGAGCCTAATTCGGTAACACTGCCACATATTAGATCTTATAATAAAGGTCAAAACAGTATAGCATTGTCATAGGCCGGTAGATCAATGGAACAAAATAGAGAGGCTAAAAACAGATACAAATGTTTAAGTAGAGTCAAAAGGGGAGTGGTTGACTACATTAGAACATATTTATACAATGGAACATTACTGTGGAACATTATGCAGCCATTAAAGAGAATGAGTAGGAACTATAAAAAAAATTGTAAGTTAAACATTGTATATCAGAATGAGATAGTACAGTATTAGATCTAGCCTTATATAAGAGGATTTCCTTCTATTTGATGCAAATTCCCGGAATCTAAGTAATCTCTTCCTGATAAAGAAATATGTCCTTAGAAATTCTGCCGGTTAAATCGTTTAATTTCTGAAGGAACTATTTTTAAATAAGTCTTAAATATACACCAAATTTCCAATAGAGCTGGCAGCTTCAGAAAAGCTTAATTATCTTCTTATTCTTTTAACTATACAAAGAAATCAATCCAGTGACAACCATAGTACTTACTACCTGCTATGAGCACAGTCAAGTGGATTCCCCACTGTTAAATTCAGAAAGTAAGCTAGAAGAAAAAAAAAGAAGAAAAGGGAATGCTGACAGGGGAAGTAACAAAATACAGTAACCAGGGACAAAATGAGGATCTCAGCCTGGCTTTTGATACTGAGAAAGACCTGAAAAACTATTTTCAGGAATTCTATGGAAAACATCTAGGAAAATGCTTTCATTCATAGTGGTAAAATAAAATTCAAACAAAGGATGGAGGAATTTACTGTAATTTTCTTTAAATGCTACTCCATAGGAAACTGGAGAATATAATTACAGTCTGACTTTGAAAAGATCTGATAGGGTCAGTAACTGAAAAATGAAAAAACTGGGGGCGGAGTGTGGTATTAGTCCTTTTTGTGTTGCTATAACAGAATACCTGAGACTGGGTGATTTATAAAGAAAAATGAAATTTATTGCTTACAGTTTCTAGGCTGGGAAGCCCAAAGTCAATCTGGTGGTGGTGAAAGTGTCCCAGGGATCTCACATTGCAAGATGGTGGAAGCAGAGAGAGAGAAAAAGAAAGACTCTCCTTTTCCTTTAAAGCCCTTGGAACCACACCCCTTGACCACCATTTTTAATCCATTCACTACTGCACAGTCCTACAATCTAATCACCTCTTTATGTCTCCACCTTTCAATTACCATAATAGGATTTCCCATCCTCTTAACAGACAGTGGGGGCTAAGTTTCTAATACATAAAACTTGTGGGACACAATTCAAGCTTCAGGGAGTTCTGGGGGACATAATTCAATCCACTACAGGGGGGAAAAGAAAGATGGGTCATAAAACATTTTTTATGCAGTGGAACCATGTCAGCACAAAGTATGTATTATTCTTATAATGATGTTATAGGGGCCACTCAGCTCCTGGCTGAGGCTCCCCAAAATTTGATACCAGGCACACACAGGTCTGGCTGCCTGTCCCCTTCCCAAAACAAACCACTCAAAAGTCAAATGTTGGTGAAAATGGAAGTCAGCTTTTATTCAGGAACACTGGTGACCTGCGGAAAGATGTTAGGCTGACCCATCTCTCCTGTAAACCTGAAGGAGAATGGGCAGGCTAAAGCCATCTCAAAGACTCAGATTTGGGGCTGGCTAGTAAGCTCCGTAGGTTAGAGTGCAGCCTTGTAAGACCAAGGTCAAGGGTTTGGATCCCCATACTGGCCAGCTGCTTTAAAAAATGAAAAAACAGAAAAGACTCAGATTTACTAAGAGGGTTTTTAAAGAAGGGGTTGAGGGAATGGAACGTGGGAAATGAAAAGCAGGAGGGAGGAGGACGTGCAGTCTCAGCAAGACCCTGTCTGGTGTTTGCTCTTGTCCTTGTTGTTATCTCATAGGCCTGACACAAGGGTGGAATCACCAGAGCTTTACTGATGTCTTCCTTGGTTTCCCTTGGATAGTATATGTGCAAGTCTGCAGCTTCAGGCTGGCTGGAAAACAACTTTACATTTATGTAAATAATGTCATCTTGCCCCATAACCAAGGTTCAAAATATCAAATAACCATGAAAAAAGAGGGAACTCAGAGAAATGCATACCTAGAAAAAAACTACATCTTTTTAAAATTTGCCTATAGCCCCTGCAGTGTTAGGTTCCAACATGGCTTCAGTGCTGCTCACTTCAAGAATGAAAAGAAATAGTTGGCAGTAGAGATTATAGCAGAGTTCAAAATCATTTTACTTTCCAGCTGTAGCTTCCCTTATGAATTCACCAAAAACTGGTTCTGTGCTGCTTAAGTTAAACCAAGAGGACTGACATCAAGCTGAGTGAATCTGATTGCAGAGAGCTATTGTCTGTTTTGAAATGGTTTTTGGAAAGATGTCTCCTTAATGGGTAAGCTGAATTATAACCTTAACCACAGCAATACATCTGGGCATTGCCTTAGGAAAGAATGTCACAGAATAAATGGAGTAGAAGAAATAGAATGTATGCTATATTAAAAAGTGCTATAATTCTCTAGCTAGGAAAACAAACATAAACAAATAGATAACAACAGCAACAATTGTAGTAATAATAAACTCTAGGCCTCATCAGAGAAGGAAAAAAAAAAAACCCAACACATTAGTTATACCTTTTAATTTCCAATAAATACAGATAGTTCTTATAGTTACTAAGGGAATCTCTGTTAATTAGCTTACTAGTGGTATATCAAATATTTGTATGTATGGTACTTTATGTTTACACAGGGTTTTCACTTATCATATTTCACTTACCAAACCCTGTGAGGTGGGTATAATATGTATTAAAACAAAATCAAGTATTAAACCAAAATCAAGTACTAAAATAAAATAAGACTATTTGAATATAATAATAGCATTAATACAGCCAACTCTGAATTGAATGAGACTTATAAAGATGTGAAATTCAGAGCTTTTATAAATTAGCCATTTACTGACCATATGTGATTCAATATAGTCTTCGGTCATTGCAACCACTGATATGGTACACTTGTGGATTACTACAAAAACAGGTACAAACAGCCAAAGTTTGCCCCCCTCCTTTCTCTTCCTTTCTCTATTCTCCTTTCTCCCTCTCCCATACAAACACCACAAAATGTCATAACCTCCATCTAGTCTTTTGGAAAACATTATCAGATAAACCCAAATTGAAAAACATTCTATAAAACATCCAGCCAGAGTTCTTTCAGACTGTCAAGCTCAAAGGAAATGTAACCTAGGGTCCAGGTTCTCCTAAATGCCTACAATCACTGCCACTAAAAGGTCCAAAATAGGAAGTGATGGGTCATAATCTTTTGTTCTGAAATTTTGTTCTTGCAGGAGGCAGCAGGAAGTCATGATCCATGAAATACTAGACTGCCCACAAAATATATCGGCTGAAACTGAAATAGGGTCCCAGAGATGAACTTTGGTGAATCTCCACCCAAGGAGGAGCTGGTATTTCCACACCTATCTGCCCCTGATTTATGTCATGGGTCAGCCACAACAGGAAGTCTCAATTTGCCACCTATGGACTGTAACCTATACTAGCTGAGGGCTAAAGGTTTAGCCCATGTGACAACTTCCTGAGGTCTCACTGTTGCCCAAAGGTCAAATTCCTTCCCAGGTCCAAATGCAAATTTGGCTTTAGAACTGACCCGTGAACTATGTCCCATAATCAACAAATCCAAATTGAATAGGCTTGTAACCTTTATTTATATGAGAGGACCTAAATAAGAATTTGGGTGGGAAATTAAGCAGTAATGTTGGCTATATTAAGATGACCCATTTCTCTTGCTCAGGGAGACACGGCTTTGGGAGCTACCCCTAGTATTCTCCTTACTTGCAAGTAATAAAGCCTTTTCCTTCTACCATGGTCTTGGTTGTGCTCTCTAAGAGATGGATCCCCATCGTCTGGTAACAGAAAGAAGGAAAGACTAAACAACTGTTATAGACCACAAAAGAATAAGGAGACACGATGATTAAATGAAATGTAGTACCCTGGATTGGATCCTGGAACAAAAAAAGGGCATTTGTGAAAAAACTGATAAAATCCAATTAAATCTGGAATTTAGTTAATAGCAATGAACCAAAGCTGGCCTCTTAGTTTTGTCAAATGTACCATGATAACGTAAGATGTTAACGTTAGAGAAAGTGGTAAGAGGTAAATTTATTACTACATGTACCATCTTAGCAACCTTCCTGTAATTCTAAAATTATCCCAAACTAAAAAGTTTATTTCTTAAAAATCTGCTCGGGCCAGCCCGGTGGCGCACTCGGTAGAGTGCGGCGCTTGGGAGTGTGGCAGCGCTCCCACCGAGGGTTCGGATCCCATATAGAGACTGGTCCGCTCACTGGTTGAGCGCAGTGTGGGCGCGACACCGAGGGTTGCGATCCCGTTGCCGGTCGTGGTACGGGTGGGCGCAACACCGAGGGTTGCGATCCTGTTACCCGTCACGAAAAAGACAAAAAGGAAAAAAAAAAATCTGCTCAAGTCTAGATGCTTATAAACTCATTCATTACCTTGCTGACTGTAAGATATGGGAAAAATCAAATCGTTTTTCCTGTTCTCACACTCGACACTATTTCTGACATCAGATATGTGGGTTCTTTCCCACACATCACCAAATGCGTGTCCAATAATTCAATCAATTCTGACTGTCTATCTGGAGATAGCTTCAGATCCCACTGGTTATGGGTTCAGTCCCACAAGACTGTCCCCCATCACCAGTTCAGATGCCAATTGCAAGTCCCAGGTTGTGACCTGTACTTCTGAACAACCATTTACAAATAGGTTCCTGATGGATCTTGGACGTGACCAGCGCCATTTTACACACACTCAGCACAAAATGGCCACCAGCCTTTCCCTTACGAGAAACCTCGTGGTTTCTGAGAAATAGAAACTCCTCCACACCAGCACCAAACCCCCTCCCTGATTACGTCAGCCTTCCTTACAGTCAATATAAGCCCTCCCATCCCCAGGCCTGGTGCTGTCCTCCATTTTGAGGGCAGCCTGGCAGCTTTTCTTCCTTTAATAAAGCTTGATCGGTACCTGGCATTTCAGCTCACTTTCTTTCAGTTCCGACAACCTCCTCCTCAGGTTCCATCAATTTGTTAGAGCAGCTTATAGAACTCAGGAAAACATTTTTCTTACTATTGCCAATTTATTACAAAAGATTTTTCAAAGGACACAAACTAATAGCCAGATGAAGAGACACATAGGGTGAGGTTTGATATTGTCTCTAGTACAGGAGCTTTTGTCCTTATGGAGTTAGGGTGTCCTACCCTCCCAGCATGAGGAGGTGTTCATGTTCACCAACCCCCAAACTCTCCAAACCCAGTTTTCTGGGTTTTTATGGAGCCTTCATTATACAGGCATGATTGATTAAATCATGGGCCACTGGTGATCAGTTCAACCTTCGGCCACTCTCCCCTCATTGGAGCAGGGGGTGTGGGACTGAAAGTTCCAACCCTCTAATCATGTGGTTTGTTCCTCTAGCAACCAGCCCCCCATCCTAAAGCTATGCAGGAGCCACCAGCCATCAGACATCCATTAGCATACAAAAAGACACTTAACACTTTGGAGATTATATGAGGTTTAGGAACTGTGTGCCAGGAAATGGGAAGAAAGACCAAATATACTATTTCTTACTATAAATCATAGTATAACACTGACCATCTCCTACAATTCTACTCTTTCCTAAATGCACTGCAGTTGCACTGGCCTCTTTGTTATTCCTCAAACATATCCATTATACACACACTTCATCAAAAGTGTGATTTCGACTTGGGATATTTTCAACTTAAGATGGGTTTATCAGGACATGACCCCATTGTAAGTTGAGAAGCATCTGTATATAGTAGGCACTCAATAAGTATTTGTTGAGTGAATGGATGACTTTATATTTAAAACAGACAAAAGAAAAATTCTTCAAGGATATATGCATTTAACAAAAACAAAACTTTAAATCAAAGGAATAAACTTCTCATATTGCAATTTTAGATGCCATTATTAAACAGTAGAGGTATTTTAAAATGCAACAGAACAGTCTTCAAATCACCCCTTGAAATCATTTGTAGACCATTGCATATTTCATCTGGTCCTAAGGCCTACTTCATTCTTTAGTAAGGCCCTCACTATTCTGTAGTAAATAGGAAGGTGGCTAAAGGTTATCCCCTATTCCTGCATTACAATAAAAATAAAGGGAAGAAATGCAGAGGAAATTATTTCAAAAATAGAGAGAAGACTTCCCATTTCTGTTCCACTTGTAAGAAGCTTGAAGTCTCCACTCCATTCTAAGAATTAAAAAGTTGAACAAACTAAAAAATCAACAGCTCTTCTTAGACTCTTAAGAGAAGTGAGTTCACAGGCAAATGGGTGCCCCCCCCCTCAAACTGGAGACAGGTTTATACAGAGAATCACAATATACCAGAGCAGAAACCTACATAGGAATGAGTGCAGTGCCAGGATAGAAAAATCTGAACTGTGGTTGACAAACTGCTGGAGGCTAGGTGTGGTAAGTCTGAGAGTTAAAAACTCCAGTAGAACCCACTCATAGGTGGTCCTATACTTCTGTTAATTTTACCTCCAGGAGCTCTACCAGGTCCTCACAATGAATATTTGAGAAAAACTCCCTCATGCATCTGGTAGAGGGAGGGGAAAAGAAATGATATTGAAATATGACAGAGCACTCTGTTCTTCTTAACAAGGTCTGCCCTCAGGAGAAACAAGTTAACCAGAGCCTCACTGACCTGGAGGAAGGGAAATACCTAACTCCAGCCCACTCTAGCCTTCCTGTACCACCTCAGGAGGAAGAAAAGTCAAAATGAACCCTGAAAAACACATATGCAACTTACAGTCCAGAGATACAGGCGCACTAAAAGACTGAGACCTGTAAGAAAATAATCTAAGTGATTCATTTTCAGAAATGACTTACCTGAGGGTGTTCTAACCGATTCAGGCACAGCCCAAAAGTTGTCTGACTGGTCCAGCCCATTCCCAGAGGGTCTCTGAACAGATAGAGCTCTCCTCGAGATGTTAATTAGTTACTAGCCCCCATTGTTTTCTTCATTCCCTGGTGTTTCTCCTTTCACAGGGTTTTAGCGGGCCTTTTTCACAGACTTGTCCCGAGCCCTCAGAGAAAGAAATTTCTTACAAAGGGGTAATAAATCAGGGTAATAAATTTTAGGCACTGTCTGGGAAGATTGTGCACCCCATAGTACTCAGCCAATGAGGAACTGCAGGGAGGAACTTGCATACTAGGGAATAAATTGCTTGCTACAGCCCTTTTCTGTGTGCTTGCCCTTCAGACACCCGAGCCTTATAAGGCCATAATTAAAGTCTCACTTCGCTGTACCTCATATCTCTGTGTCCATCCTTTGGCATTGGATGGGTGAGGGCATTTCTCACAAGACCTAATTATAGGACAATAGAATGCTTCTTCTAATACTTCACCTTATCCCTACATTATAAGGACCTATATACAGCTGTTCCTTTTACTCAGTACCTCATGTCAGGCTATCAAGAAAAAAATTACAAGACATAGTAAAAGGCAAAAAACAGTTTGAAGAGCCAGAGCAAACAAGAGAACCAGATATGGCAGGGATGTTGGAATTACCAGACCAAGAATTTAAAATAATGATTAATATGCTAAGGGTTCTAATGGATAAAGTAGACAGCATGCAAAAACCGATGGTAAATATAAGCAAAGAGATGGAAATACTAAGAAAGAAAAAAAAGAAATGATAGAGATCAAAAAACTGTAACCAAAATGAAGAATAATGGGCTTATTGGTAGACCGAACGAATCTAGAAAAGAAATGAAGAAAAGTATCTCTGAACTTCAGGATATACAACAGAAACCTCCAAAACTGAAAAGCAAAGAAAACCAGAATAGAATATTCAAGAACTGTGGGACAACTACAAAAGGAGGAGCAAAGATAAGTATTATATCTGACTTTTGCTCTGAAACTATGCAAACAAGAGGAAGGTAGAGTGAAATATTTAAAGGGTTGAGAGAAAAAAAACCACCCGCTACAATTCCGTACCCTGCAATATCCTTCAAAAGGAGAAATAAGGACTCTCTCAGACAACAAAAATTGAGGGAATTGATTGCCAATAGGCATGCCTTGCAAGAAATGTTAAATGTTCTCTAGGGAGAAGAAAAATAATATAGGTCAGAAACTCAGATCTACTTAAAACAAGGAAGAGCATCAGAGAAGGAATAAGTGAACATACAATGAAAATTTTTATTCTTCTTATTCTTATTTGAACTAACAGATAATAGGTTGTTCAAACTATAGTCCACCCTCTGCCGGGGTGCATTCTGCATCTGCAGATTCAACCAACTGTGGATCAAACATGTAATTAGGCCTACGATGGTTGCATGCACTAAACATGAATAGAATTTTTCTTGCCATTATTCCCTACACAATACAGTGTAACAGTGATTTACATAATATTTACATTGTATTAGGTGCTATAAGTAATCTAGAGATGGTTTAAAGTATATTTGGGCCAGGGGCCGGCCCGGTGGCGCACTGGATAGTGCGCCGCTTGGGAAGCGCGGCGGCGCTCCCGCCCGAGGGTTCGGATCCCACATGCAGACCGGTTCCCACTCACTGGCTGAGCGAGGCG
>NW_007732957.1:95687-102319 GCF_000696425.1 Galeopterus variegatus | reverse complement strand
AAAAAAAAAAAAAAAAAAAGTATATTTGGGCTGGCCAGTTAGCTCAGTTGGTTAGAGTGTGGTGCTGATAACACCAAGGTCCAGGGTTCAATCTCTGTACTGGCCAGCTGCAAAAAAAGAAAGAAAGAAAGAAAATTGTAAACTATATGGGAGGATTGTGTAGGTTATATGTAAATACCATGTTGTTTTATATAAAAAACATGAGCATCTATACATTTTGGTAATGGTTCACTGTACTGGCCAGCTGCCAAAATATATATATGTATGTATGTATTTTGGTATCCACACAGGGTCCTGGAACCAATCCTCTGTGGATACCAAAGGAAGACTTTAATAATAGCAACAATGTATCCAATTATGTATGCTAATGCATATATTTTATGTCTATATGTATATATATATGCTTAAATATGCTTATATGTAAGTGAAATGAATTATATCAATGATACAGGGATGGGAGAGAAGAGTGGGCTTGAATTATTTGTAACTATACATTGCAAATTCTAGGGCAACCTAGAATTAAAATTAAAGGTTTTTAAAAAGAAGCATATCTGATATGCTAAGAAAGGAAAGAAAATGGAATCAAAATGTTCAATTAAAACTACAAAAGGCAAAAAAGAGTATAAGACAAAATCAAGAGCAAAAAACAAGAACAACAAATAGAAAACAGTAACAAATATGGTAGATATTAATCCAACTATATCAATAATCACTTTGGTCTTGAGTGTTATTGGTCTATGCACCAGTTGAATGACAGAGATTGTCAGAGTGATATACAACCCCACACTGCTAAATTGGACCAGATTAAAAAAAAGAGAGAGAGAGAGATTGATTGTCAGAGTGAATCAAAAATAAGACCCAACTGTATGATATCTGCAAGAAACCCACTTTAAATATAAAGATACATTTAGATTAAAGGAAAATGGATGGAGAAAGCTATATCATGCTAATACTAATCAGGAGTAGATATATTAATTTCACACAGAACAGATGTCAAAGCAAAGAAAGTTATCAGGGCTGAGGAGGGACATTACATAATGATAAAGAGGTCAATTCTCCAAGAAGACATAATAATCCTTAACGTGTCTGTGCCCAACAACAGCATCAAAATATGTGAGGCAAAAATTGGTAGAACTGCAAGGAGAAATAGTTGAATCCACTATTATAGTTGGAGACTTTAACACCTCTCTATCAGAAACTGACAGCTCTGTAGGCAGAAAATAAGTAAGGACATAGTTGAATTCAACAATATTACCAGTCAGCTTGATATAACTGACATCTATAGACTACTTTATCCAACAACAGCAGAATACACCTTCTTCTCAAGCTCACATGAAACAGTCACCAAGATCGACCACATTCTGAGCCATATAATGCACATTAACATATTTAAATTAATATAAATCATGCAGTGTCTGCTCTCAGACCAGAATAGAATTAAACTAGAAATCAATAACAGAAAGATAACTTTAAAGTCCCAAAATATGTGGTGATTAAACAACATACTTCTAAATAACATATGGATCAAAGAAGAAACCTCAAGAGAAATATAAAAATATTTTGAACTAAATGAAAATGAAGGTACAACTTAACAAAATTTGAAGGATGCAGCAAAAGTCAAGCTTAAACGAAAATTTATGACACTGAATGCTTACATTTGAAAAAAAGATCTAAAATCAATCATCTAAGCTTCCACATCAGGAAACAAGAAAAAAAAAAAAAAGCAAATTAAATCCAAAGTAAGCAGAAGAGGGGATAAGAAAGGAGAAGGTAGAACAGTAAGATATTGGTCAAAGGGTACAAAGTTACAGTTAGGAGGAACAAATTCTGTTGTCCTAATACAACAGGAGTGTGTGGCTGGCTCGTTGGCTCAGTTAGTTAAAACTCAGTGTTATTATACCAAGATCGAGGTTCGGATCCCTGTACCAGCCAGATGCAAGAAAAAAAAAAAAAAGAAAGAAAGAAAGAAATAGAAAGAAAGAAAAAGAAAAAAAGAAAGAAAATCAGTAGAGAAAATCAATGAAACTAATAGCTGGTTGTTTGAAAAGATCGATAATATCAATAAGCCACTAACAAAGCTAACTAAGAAGAAAAGGAGAGAGGACACAAATTACTAATGTTTGAAATGAAAAAGGGGACATCACTACACAGCTCATGGACATTAAAAGGATAATAAAAGAAATACTATGAACAACTCTGCTCACAAATTTGATAACCTAGATGAAATGGATCAATTCCTTGAAAGACACAATCCATCAAAACTTACAAGAAGGAATAAACTATCCAAAAAATTGCCCTATATATTTTAAAGAAATCAAATCAATAATGAAAAACCTTCCAAAACAGAAAGCATCAATCCCAGGTTGGTTTACTGGGGAATTCTATCAAACATTTAAGGAAGAAATTATAACAATTTTCTACAATTCCTTTCAGAAAATTGAAGCAGAGGGAATACTTCCTAATTCATTCAATGAGGCCACTATCATCTTAACACCAAAACCAAACAAAGATATTACAAGAAAAGAAAACTACAGACCAATCTCTGTCATGAACATAGATCAAAAATCCTCAAAAAATATTAGCAAATTGAATTCAATATACAAAGAGAATTATACATTTTGACAAAGTGGGATTTATTCCAGGTATGCAAGGCTGGTTAAACATTCAAAAATTAATTAATATAATCCATCACATCAACAGGCTAAGAAGAAAAATCACATGATTATATGAATGGATACAGAAAAATCCTTTGACAAAAGCCAACACCCATTCATGATACCCACTATCAGTAAACTACAAATAGAGGGAAACTTCTACCATTTGATAAAGAGTATCTATAAAAACCTACAGCTAACATCACACTTTCTTTTTTTTGGCGACCGGTAAGGGGATCGCAACACCTGGCTTGGTGTCGTCTGCACCACACTCAGCCAGTGAGTGCACCAGCCATCCCTACATAGGATCCGAACCGGCGGTGGGAGCACTGCTGCACTCCCAGCGCTGCACTATCCCGAGTGCGCCACAGGGTCAGCCCTAACATCACACTTTGAACCCTCAGCGGGAGCGCTGCCACACTCCCAAGCGGCGCACTGTAGCAGTGCGCCACCGGGTTGGCCCCTAAAATAAATTTTTATTCAATCAAAATTGATTATACATATTTTTGGGGTTCAACATTGAGATATGTTGATCAAATCAATATTACTAGCATACATATTGTTACAAATTGTAATTATTCTTTATTCCCCTTGTCCAATCTTTCCCCATCCTCCTCTCCCTCCTCCCTCCCCCCCTCTAATCACCCTAGATTTTTTCTCTCCTTCTGAAAGAATAATGGTTATTCTGTTGATTTGTTGCTTAGATGATCTATCCAATGCTGAGAGGCATGATCAGGTCCCCCAATACTATCACAGAGCAGATGTCTCCTCTGTCACTATGAAATGAGCTCTGTGGAGACAGACATCCTCCTCCTTTCTTTATCTCTGCTGGTGACTCTCCTTGTGTTATCTCACTCCAATGGCTGGTGGACCATCTGTGTGGTGGTTGTGGCATCTAGCCACCTTCACAGCAGCCATGGTTATCGTGGTGGCTGTGGTGGGCAACCCACATGGGGGAGATGTTTTTGGCCTGCTTTGTGGTGTTAGCAGTGTGCCTGGTTGTGGAGAGTGTCTGATCCCCAGTTCCATGCCCCCAGTCTCTGAGAGGGTCCCAAGGTGCTGGCACAGTGTGTCTGGCTGTGGGAGGGGGGATCGGTCCCCTTCTCGATGCCTTGGGCCCCTGGGCAGGGCCCTGATGTGCTTTCCCAGCATGCCTGATTGTGGGGAGGGCCCCAGTCCCCAGCTCCTTACCCTGGGTCCCTAGGCAGGCGGGCCCCAAGGCACTGGCACAGTGTGCTTGGTTGTGGGAGGGGGATCTGGTTCCCTTCTCCATTCCCCAGGTCCCTGGATGAGACCCGAGGCACTAGCGAGGTGTGCCTGGTTGTGGGAGGGAGGTTCAGTCCCCTTCTCTATGCCTTTGGCCCTTAGGTGGGCCCCAAAGAGCTGGTGCAGCATGCCTGGTTGTGGGAGGGGGGTCCAGTCCTTGGCTCCATACCCTGGGTCCCTGGGGTGCTGGCATGGGGTGCCTGGTTGTGGGAGGGGGGTCTGGTCCCCTTCTCCATGCCTCGGGCCTCTGGGCAGGGCCCTGATGTGCTGTCCCAGCATGCCTGGTTTTGGGGGTGGTCTGGTCCCCAGCTCCTTGCCCCAGTCCCTAGGTGGGCCCTGAGGTGCTGGCAAGGTGTGCCTGGTTTTGGGAGGAGGGTCCAGTCCCCTTCTACATTCCCCAGGTCCCTAGTCAGGACCCGAGGTGCTGGCAAGGTGTGCCTGGTTGTGGGAGGGTGGGTCCGGTCCCAGCTCCTTATCCCGAGTCCCTGGGTGGGCCCTGAGGCACTGGCATGGTGAGCCTGGTTGTGGGAGGGGGGTCCGGTCCCCTTCTCTATGCCCTGGGTCCCCTGGTGGGCCCCAAGGCACTGTCACGGCATGCCTGATTGTGGGAAGGGGGTCCAGTCCCTGGCTGCTAGCTCTGGGTCCCTGGGCAGGCCCCTAGGCATTGGTGGTATGCCTGCATGTGGGAGTGGGGTCCAATCCTTGGCTCCAATCCTCAGGTTCCTGGGGGGGGCCCTGAGGTGCTGGCAGTGTGTGTGGCTGTGGGCAGGGGTCCTGCCCCTGGCTCCATGCCTCATGTCCCCTGGTGGGCCCCAGGACATTCATGGTGTGCCTGGGCCAGAACTAAGTTTTTGTCCTTTGCTTGCTTCTAACCTAGGGGAACTTCCTGTGGGAACCAGTACTTGAGCTGTGTGGTTGAGCTAAATTGCTGCTTTGCTGCTGTTTCCTTAGGGAAGACTTTTTGTGCAGCTCAGGTTTTAATGGTTGACCTTATATGTACTTCCAGCTCTCCAAATACTCAGTGCACCTGGGTTGTGTGGAAACTCTGATCTGGGCCTGAGTTTTTTTCATCGAACTGCACCCCATGCAATTCTGCATCTCCGACCAGTCTCCTCTGAGTGGTCCTGTGCTGAATGGGGGGCAGATTGGCTGTCATTGCTGTGTCCCAGTGTTCTCCTGGTGGGCCCATCTCCCCCACCACCCGTGCTCCAAACACTTCCCATGGGATGGGCCATGCGCCGGTCCCTTGTGAAGACTCGTCAGCCTCTGAGTGGCTCCCCTTTTTCAGCTGTTCTGGCTCCTCACCCCTGCGTGGGTCCATGGGAACCCTATTAGTGGTCTTGCTGTCCTGGGGGCAACCAAAGTCCTCTTCTCCCCTTCCACCTCCAAGTAATTCCATCTAAAGGGCACAGCTGTGGCTTCTGCCATCTCCTGCTCCATGTGCTCCAGCATTAAAGTGACCACAGCCCGAAATGCTGAGAGCAGTTTTTTTCTCTCTCTTCATGGTTTCTCCCGCCTTCATGAGTTCCATAGGTCTCTCCTCCTCTTCACCTGAGCTCTAGCAGCCCCAGCTTGGCTGATGTTACATTTTTATTGTTGTAAACTCATTGATTTGTGGGAGAGAGTGACACTGAGGACCATCTATTCTGCCATCTTTACTGGAAGTCCTAATATCACACTGAATGATGAGAAACTAGAAACTTTCGGACTATGATTAGGAAAAAGGCAAGGATGTCCCCTCTTACCACTCCTTTCAACATCATATTTGAAATCCTAGCTAATGCAATAAAACAAGAAAAAGAAGTAAAAAATATACCAAGAAGGAAGAAATAAAACTGTCTTTGTTCACAGATGACATGACTGTCTCTGTAGAAAATCTGAAAGTATTAACAACAACAAAACTCCTGGAATTAATACGCAATTATAGTGAAGTTGTAGGATACAAGGTTAATGTACAAAAGTCAATCACTTTCCTATATATCATCAATGAACAAGTAGAATTTGAAATAAAAAATATAATACCATTTACATTAGCACCCCCCAAAATGAAATAGGTATAAATCTAAGGTGTAAGGAAGACTAGAAAACTCTGTTGAAAGAAATAAAAGAACTAAACACTGTAAATGGAGAGATATTCCATGTTTATGGATTGGAAGACTCAATATTATCAAAATGTCAGTTCTTCCCAAGTTGATCTATAGATTCAATGCAACCCCAATCAAAATCCCAGCAAGTTATTTTGTATATATTGAGAAACTGACTTTAAAGTTTCTATGAAGAGGCCAAAGACCCATAATACCCAACTCAACATTGAAGGAGAACAACTTTGGAGGACCAACACTCCCCAACTTCAAGACTTACTGTAAAGCTACAGTAATCAAGACAATGTGAGACTGGGAAAAGAATGGACAAATATTGGTTACAGTGTGGTGTTGATAACACCAAGGTTAAGGGTTTGCATACCCCTACCAGCCAGTAATCAAAAAACCAAAAAACAAACAAAAAGAGTAGACAAATAGACCAATGGAATAGAACAGAGAGCCCAGAAATATACACACAAATATAGTCAACTGATCTTTGACAAAAGACCAAAGGCAAGACATAGAAATATAGTCTTTTCACCAAATGGTGCTGGAACAACTGGACCTCCACATACAAAAAAAAAAAAAAAAAAAAAAAAATAGAATCTAGACACAGACCTTACACCCTTTA